>NC_133617.1:8141606-8346606 GCF_048593235.1 Sminthopsis crassicaudata | reverse complement strand
AACCCTAACCCTAACCCTAACCCTAACCCTAACCCTAACCCTAACCCTAACCCTAACCCTAACCCTAACCCTAACCCTAACCCTAACCCTAACCCTAACCCTAACCCTAACCCTAACCCTAACCCTAACCCTAACCCTAACCCTAACCCTAACCCTAACCCTAACCCTAACCCTAACCCTAACCCTAACCCTAACCCTAACCCTAACCCTAACCCTAACCCTAACCCTAACCCTAACCCTAACCCTAACCCTAACCCTAACCCTAACCCTAACCCTAACCCTAACCCTAACCCTAACCCTAACCCTAACCCTAACCCTAACCCTAACCCTAACCCTAACCCTAACCCTAACCCTAACCCTAACCCTAACCCTAACCCTAACCCTAACCCTAACCCTAACCCTAACCCTAACCCTAACCCTAACCCTAACCCTAACCCTAACCCTAACCCTAACCCTAACCCTAACCCTAACCCTAACCCTAACCCTAACCCTAACCCTAACCCTAACCCTAACCCTAACCCTAACCCTAACCCTAACCCTAACCCTAACCCTAACCCTAACCCTAACCCTAACCCTAACCCTAACCCTAACCCTAACCCTAACCCTAACCCTAACCCTAACCCTAACCCTAACCCTAACCCTAACCCTAACCCTAACCCTAACCCTAACCCTAACCCTAACCCTAACCCTAACCCTAACCCTAACCCTAACCCTAACCCTAACCCTAACCCTAACCCTAACCCTAACCCTAACCCTAACCCTAACCCTAACCCTAACCCTAACCCTAACCCTAACCCTAACCCTAACCCTAACCCTAACCCTAACCCTAACCCTAACCCTAACCCTAACCCTAACCCTAACCCTAACCCTAACCCTAACCCTAACCCTAACCCTAACCCTAACCCTAACCCTAACCCTAACCCTAACCCTAACCCTAACCCTAACCCTAACCCTAACCCTAACCCTAACCCTAACCCTAACCCTAACCCTAACCCTAACCCTAACCCTAACCCTAAATTCACCCTAACCCTAACCCTAACCCTAACCCTAAACCCTAACCCTAACCCTAACCCTAAATGCGCACATCTAACCCTAACCCTAACCCTAACCCTAACCCTAAATGCTCTAACCCTAACCCTAACCCTAACCCTAACCCTAACCCTAACCCTAACCCTAACCCTAACCCTAACCCTAACCCTAACCCTAACCCTAACCCTAACCCTAACCCTAACCCTAACCCTAACCCTAACCCTAACCCTAACCCTAACCCTAACCCTAACCCTAACCCTAACCCTAACCCTAACCCTAACCCTAACCCTAACCCTAACCCTAACCCTAACCCTAACCCTAACCCTAACCCTAACCCTAACCCTAACCCTAACCCTAACCCTAACCCTAACCCTAACCCTAACCCTAACCCTAACCCTAACCCTAACCCTAACCCTAACCCTAACCCTAACCCTAACCCTAACCCTAACCCTAACCCCTAACCCTAACCCTAACCCTAACCCTAACCCTAACCCTAACCCTAACCCTAACCCTAACCCTAACCCTAACCCTAACCCTAACCCTAACCCTAACCCTAACCCTAACCCTAACCCTAACCCTAACCCTAACCCTAACCCTAACCCTAACCCTAACCCTAACCCTAACCCTAACCCTAACCCTAACCCTAACCCTAACCCTAACCCTAACCCTAACCCTAACCCTAACCCTAACCCTAACCCTAACCCTAACCCTAACCCTAACCCTAACCCTAACCCTAACCCTAACCCTAACCCTAACCCTAACCCTAACCCTAACCCTAACCCTAACCCTAACCCTAACCCTAACCCTAACCCTAACCCTAACCCTAACCCTAACCCTAACCCTAACCCTAACCCTAACCCTAACCCTAACCCTAACCCTAACCCTAACCCTAACCCTAACCCTAACCCTAACCCTAACCCTAACCCTAACCCTAACCCTAACCCTAACCCTAACCCTAACCCTAACCCTAACCCTAACCCTAACCCTAACCCTAACCCTAACCCTAACCCTAACCCTAACCCTAACCCTAACCCTAACCCTAACCCTAACCCTAACCCTAACCCTAAAACCCTAACCCTAACCCTAACCCTAACCCTAACCCTAACCCTAACCCTAACCCTAACCCTAACCCTAACCCTAACCCTAACCCTAACCCTAACCCTAACCCTAACCCTAACCCTAACCCTAACCCTAACCCTAACCCTAACCCTAACCCTAACCCTAACCCTAACCCTAACCCTAACCCTAACCCTAACCCTAACCCTAACCCTAACCCTAACCCTAACCCTAACCCTAACCCTAACCCTAACCCTAACCCTAACCCTAACCCTAACCCTAACCCTAACCCTAACCCTAACCCTAACCCTAACCCTAACCCTAACCCTAACCCTAACCCTAACCCTAACCCTAACCCTAACCCTAACCCTAACCCTAACCCTAACCCTAACCCTAACCCTAACCCTAACCCTAACCCTAACCCTAACCCTAACCCTAACCCTAACCCTAACCCTAACCCTAACCCTAACCCTAACCCTAACCCTAACCCTAACCCTAACCCTAACCCTAACCCTAACCCTAACCCTAACCCTAACCCTAACCCTAACCCTAACCCTAAATTCACACCCTAACCCTAAATTCGCACCCTAACCCTAACCCTAACCCTAACCCTAACCCTAACCCTAACCCTAACCCTAACCCTAACCCTAACCCTAACCCTAACCCTAACCCTAACCCTAACCCTAACCCTAACCCTAACCCTAAATTCCCGACTCTAACCCTAACCCTAACCCTAACCCTAACCCTAAATGCGCGCTGCCTCCCGACTCCCGACTCCCGACTCTAACCCTAACCCTAACCCTAACCCTAACCCTAACCCTAACCCTAAATTCGCCTCCCGACTCCCGCCTCCCGACTCTAACCCTAACCCTAACCCTAAATTCGTGCTCTAACCCTAACCCTAACCCTAACCCTAACCCTAACCCTAACCCTAACCCTAACCCTAACCCTAACCCTAAATGCGCGCTGCCTCCCGACTCTAACCCTAACCAACCCTAACCCTAAATGCCTCCCGACTCTAACCCTAACCCGACTCCCGACTCTAACCCTAACCCTAACCCTAACCCTAACCCGACTCTAACCCTAACCCTAACCCTAACCCTAAACCCTAACCCTAACCCTAACCCTAACCCTAACCCTAACCCTAACCCTAACCCTAACCCTAACCCTAACCCTAACCCTAACTCTAACCCTAACCCTAACCCTAACCCTAACCCTAACCCTAACCCTAACCCTAACCCTAACCCTAAATTCCCGCCTCCCGACTCCCGACTCTGCCTCCCGACTCCCGACTCTAACCCTAACCCTAACCCTAACCCTAACCCTAACTCTAACCCTAACCCTAACCCTAAATTCGCCTCCCGACTCTAACCCTAAATTCTGCCTCCCGACTCCCGACTCCCGACTCCCGACTCTAACCCTAACCCTAACCCTAACCCTAACCCTAACCCTAACCCTAACCCTAACCCTAACCCTAACCCTAACCCTAACCCTAACCCTAACCCTAACCCTAACCCTAACCCTAACCCTAACCCTAACCCTAACCCTAACCCTAAATGCCTCCCGACTCTAACCCTAACCCTAAAATTAACTTATCAAGTCAAACCATTCTCCAATTGATAAATGGTCAAAGGATATGAACAGACAATACTCAGATGATGAAAGTGAAACTATATTCACTCATATGAAAGAGTGTTCCAAATCACTACTGATCAGAAATGCAAATTAAGACAACTCTGAGATACCACTACACACCTGTCAGATTGGCTAAGATGACAGGAACAAATAATGATGAATGTTGGAGGGGATGTGGGAAAACTGGGACACTAATGCATTGTTGGTGGAGTTGTCCTGAAAGAATCCAGCCATTCTGGAGAGCAATTTGGAACTATGCCCAAAAAGTTATCAAACTGTCCATACCCTTTGATCCAACAGTGCTACTACTGGGCTTATATACCAAAGAAATACTAAAGAAGTGAAAGGGACCTGTATGTGCCAAAATGTCCCTTTTTTTAGTGGCTAGAAACTGGAAAATGAATGGATGTGCATCAATTGGACAATGGTTGGGTAAATTATGGTATATGAAAGTTATGGGATATTATTGCTCTGTAAGAAATGACCAGCAGGATGAATACAGAGAGGTTTGGAGAGACTTACATGAACTGATGCTGAGTGAAATGAGCAGAATCAGGAGATCATTATACACTTCAACAACAATGCTGTATGAAGATGTATTCTGATGGAAGTGGATATCTTCAACATAAAGAAGATCTAACTCACTTCCAGTTGATCAATGATGGACAAAAACAACTACACCCAGAGAAGGAACACGGGAATTGAATGTAAACTGTTAGCATTACTGTCTTTCTACCCAGCTTATTTATACCTTTGGAATCCAATTCTTAACGTGCAACAAGAAAATTGGATTTATACACATATATTGTATCTAGGTTATACTGTAACACATGTAACATGTATGGGATCGCCTGTCATCTAAGGGAGGGAGTAGAGGGAGGGAGGGGAAAATTTGGAAAAATGAATACAAGGGATAATGTTATAAAAAAAATTACTCATACATATGTACTGTCAAAAATATAACTATAAAATTAATAATAAAAAAAAGAAAAAAACAAAATTAACATCCTGAATTTCTAGCAAAGACCCTGTTTGGATTGCACCCATAGATCACCTTTTTTTTTTTTCCCTGAGGCTGGGGTTAAAGTGACTTGCCCACAGTTACACAGGTAGGAAGTGTTAAATGTCTGAGACCAGATTTGAACTCAGGTCCTCCTAAATTCAGGGCTGGTGCTCTATCCACTGAGCCACCTAGCTGCCCCCTATAGATCACCTTTCAAATCTAGTTACCCATTTCATAGACTTCATTCAAAGATAAGCCATATTAAGTTACATCTGTTGATTACATGGGTGGATACAAGCCCTGAGTAGTGAGGCTTCTCGGATCCAAAAGTATTTATGTAAAATTTTAATAAATATCACATGCTCTGACTACATCTAAGAATATTCTTCCTTCATTTTGATGAGGAAGTGCTATTCTTCCAAAGTTGCCTTAGGGGTGATAAATCCTGAATGTAATTAACATTGGATGGATATTTGTTTGGCTATCTTCCCAACTGTTGTCCATTTTTACCATATCGAAAATATATATTCAAATTGGTATTTCATAGGTTTGATTTTCTCTAAATGTGGTTTTCTCATTTCAATTTTAGGATGCTAGTATATTATTCTAAACATAATCACGCTAAGCTTCATCTTTGTTGGCCTCATACTTGCTTTATCCTTCGCAGAAAAGACTAAGATTTCTGTAAGTATTTCACCTACTGGTTTAATTTGAGGTCTAGATTTAAACTCTAAGTTTTTATTATTTCTTTAGTATATATTAAGAATTTATCAAGGCTACCAACATACTTACCTTTCACTTGTAATGTTATGGACTGAAAAGTCCCTCTAGGTGTCGTATATTGTTCTATCTATCATTTGTACACTGCTTTGTGGAAAATTGTTTTCAACCCACAAAGGGGCCTATCCCATAACTACAATGGCTACATAGTATCCAATCAATTGGGGGATTAGTTATCTCCATCCTAACTTCCAAAATGCCAAGAAGTTTCATAGAAAATTTAGTGTTCTGTACCTGTCCCACAATTTAGGAAAACTTCAAATAAAGCAAACCAAACTTACAAAGTCTATAAAATAGGTGAGGAGAATCATTGATCTGATGCTAGATGGAACTTGAGAGGTCATCTAGCATACCATTCTCATTTGACAGATGTGGAAACAGAGGCCAGAAAGAAGAAATTATTCCCAAAAGTAGGGGCTTTTAAATATATGTATATATACAAATACATAAAACAGAATTTATTTCATAGTTTCTGTAGCTTCTATAATGAATTAAAAAGAATGGGAAAAGAATCTATATCCAAAGCAAAATTTAAAATAATTATTTATAAAAATAAACAAATCTTAAAATGAATGCTGTTACACAAAAGGCATAGTGGGAGCCTATGTGTAATGAAAAATAAGAATTAAGTATCATCCTTTCTTTGGTTCTTAGAACCATGACAGAGGCATATAGAGAACATTTATTATTCTATTACATTCATTATTATTAGGAAAAGCAACAGACAACCTTTAGGCAGAAAAGATTAGACTATTTAGAAGAAAGATCACTAAAAACATCTAGAACAAGGAGACTGTTATGAGGTAGAAGGGGTTTGGTAATTCCATGTTTTAAAAAGCCCTTGGATCGAAAGTCCCTTTATAATTCTGCTTATTTCATGAAAGTTTTAGAATTTCATGGAAGTGTTTCATTCATTAAGTTGGTCAAACAAAATAGTTTCATGCTATGGAAAGGAAATTCAATTCAGATAATTCTTATAAGGCACATCTCTATATGGGCCTGATAGGTATGAAGGCCCATCTATACAAAAAAGCACACACACAAGAATCAGGTGATATCTAGTGTACCTTAAAAGTAAATGACTCTTGCATTTTGAATATCTTCCCCAGCTAGTAAATTCTGGATATAAGATGATAAAAGCATATATCCCCTGACCTAAATAAGCTTTAAATTTATAAGAGGAGACAACATCAATAGAAGTAATTAAAAACAAAATAAATATGGGGAATGTGGGAGGAGTGAAAACACAATAAGTTGGAGAATCAAAAGAGTCCTTACACAGATGGTGACTCAAGAAAGTTTTCAAGGAAATCAGGGACTCCTTGAAGTACAGATGATGAAAAACTACATTACAGAAATGAGTGTGCAAAGACAAAAAATCAAACATGAGGAGCCCTAGTTAAGTGTTTGCAGGCAGAAGGAGCCACAAAATAGAAAGAATTCAAAAGTTAAAGGGATAAGAAAGATGTGACAAAAGATTATTCTTCATATCTGCCAATAAGAATCTGTTAATAACTTAGAAAGTCATTTATTTTCTCTACCTATTGCTTATATAAGGCTACAATTACTCCATCCCTTTAATACTGATAATTTATCAGGCAAGAACAAATCTTGAGCCACTAAGTGTGATTTCCCAAATAAATCTACTTTATCCTTTGGCTGAAAATGAAATTTGAAACTTTTGGAGTGTTAGAAAAATTTATGATATTTTATCTTCCATCAGCATCTTAGTGGTTTCCATACAACAGCAGATAGTAATGATATATTAGTAACCAAGAATAGACTGGTCACAGATTTAGAGGTCTACAAACAGCCCAAGAAAAAATCAAATTAACTTAAAAAATAAAAACAAATAAAAACAAAAAACAAAACCAAAAAAAAAAAAAAAAAAAAAAAAAAAAAAAAAAAAACCTGTGTATCTTGAGGATGCAAAAAAAGAACTTCCAAGGATGTAATCTCTTTACCAAATATACTCTCTATGTTTGAGGTCACAGTCCCCAGGAATCTGAATAGAGTAACAGGAAAGTACTACACAAAAAATATCTCACTATGCCATCTTGGAATATAGCCACCTTTCTAAATATTAATGAAGTCCACTAAATATCAACTGATGATCATGGTAGACAAGGGAGGGAGGTGAACATATTGATGAGGACACATAAATTACAACATTAGAAAAACAACCTTTCTAGCAGCAGCAGCAGCGACCAAGGCCAAACAAAGCCAGGCCACAGAATAGTTGATCTGAATCTCCTGAAGACTCACCAACTTTCCACTGCAGGGGATGAGGAAGAGGGGGAGGGTGCTAGGTTTGCTGACAATGACTATTTCTTAGTTGTGAATCAGTTCTAGCTTTCTTGGTGACAGACTTGAATGCTATTTAAGTGGAAGAATCTCTTCTTCCTGGGCCTGAAGAGGAGACCAAAGCATGGAGCTAAGTGTGAATGCATATAGAGAAAAAGAAAAATATGATCAAGACAATACAGAGAAAATTATAACATCACCCACCAAAAGTCTATTTATACATAGAAAGATAGGTGTTCAGATGGTAATCTCATTAGAATGCAACTTTAATGCCTGCCTTAGCCCAGGAGCCCTGGGCTAGCTCTGTTCATTAAATCAAATTGCATATCTGAAAATATTTATAATCACTATTGAATGAGCTCTAAATCTCTCTCTCTCTCTCTCTCTCTCTCTCTCTCTCTCTCTCTCTCTCTCTCTCTCTTCTCTCTCTCTCTCTCTCTCTCTCTCTCTCTCTCTCTCTCTCTCACTCACTCACCATAACAAGTGTTGATTTACTATCAATCTCCATAGTTCTTTTTCTGGATGCAGATGGTGTTTTCTATCCAAGTATATTGGGATTGCTTTGAATCATTGAATCACTGAGAAGAACCAAGTCTTTCATAGTTGATCATCACACAACCTTGCTGTTACTATGTACAATGTACTCCTGATACTGCTTGTGTTATTCAGCATTAGTTCCAGGAAATCTTTCCAAGCCTTTCTAAAATCAGCTTGTTAATAATTTTTAGGAGTTTACATTCTATCAAGGTCTATATTATAGTCTGTTCCGATCCTGCTGATTCTTCCTATATCTCTCTTGCATGAAGTCACTCACCTAAACCACTTTTAAAGCATTCTCCAAACTCTTTTATATAAAAGTTCCTTTGGTCCACCGGAGGATGTTTTCATCCCAAGATAGAGGCCAGCTGCAAAAGTAGAGATTGGAAGCTCATGGAATTGTGGAGCTTCTGAGCACAGAGACTCAGGAACTAGAGCGGGGCTCCTACAAATGTAGTAAGAACAGCAGTGACAAAGAAGGGAGAAGTAGCCCCAGTGAGAATGCAGGATCCTTTATGATCTAAGTCTCACACTTACAAAGGATGGAAGATCTTGGCTTTGTAAAAGATTCACTGAGAAACCTTTTCCTGTGTAGTACTATATGTAGTTTTCTGACTTACCACAGGATATGAACTCAAGCTCTAGAGAATCTGCAAATTAAAAAAAAAATGCATTTATTCATGCAATTTGGGAGTCATTCAAACGTGTAAAAAAGGCTACTCACTAACCTGAGATCTGGAAGACACTGTTCTTAGTACATACATATCTATTCTACCTTAGAAACGTAAAGGCAAATGCAAAAAAAAGGGAGTTACTTTTTTAGAAGGAGAAAAAGGGTTGGATTACTTTATTTTATCAAAAACAAAACCAATCCCCAAGTCCTTTTAAAGTCAGTACTTAACCATATCCTTTGACTGGACAGCTATGAATTATCGTAAAAAGGCAACCCACTGGTCACTGTAAAATCTGTGTTGATCTATTCCAGGGAAAAAGATGAGCTCTATATCTCAGAGTAAAACAGAGAGAGAGTGCAAAATAGCATTTCCCAACACTTATCCAGAAGCCCGAGGAAATATAATGGCCAGGTCCTGGGACATTGCTAGTCAGTGTGAGTGGTGATTAAAAGTTACTCTAAAGCATTTCTTTCCTTTGAATGAATGAGCCTCAGCTTTCTCCTTTATAAAAAGTATAAGTGAGACTTGGTGATTGTTAAGGTTTTCAGGTATGTAATTTCACATATAATATCTTCATTGTAGTCATTTGGAGGGCATTCTTCTAGTAGAGGGACAGCTGAATATTTCAACCTATGTAATGTGACAAAAAGGAGATTAGAAAGGAGGATGAGAGAGTTAAAGAACAAGCAAAACTGTTTGATATTGGGGAAATTATTTCCTCTTTAAATATCATATCATCTACAAAATAGAGCAAGGAAAATAGAATTAAATGAGTTGAAGTATCCTAAATAATTTGTAAACACAAAGTGCCATATGAACATAAACAATTATAAAGCAGATAAAAAAGACAAGTAAAAAGCAAATAAATTTCAAATAATACCAGCCCTAATTTTTTTACTAAAATCATGGTATTCAGTTGTGCTTATGAAGGCCTCAATTTTAAGTAATTTTAACACATTTGCTTTCATAGACATAGACAACACAACTGACAATGGAGCATATATTCTTATATTTTTCCACATAGTAGTTATGAGTTGGTTCTAAGTTCTCTACTATTAGTACTCGAACTGGATTTTCTAATTCTTAAAAAAAAAAAAGTTTGTCTAGTCAAACCATGTGACAGTGTCAGCTGATTCTTTTAAAAGTTTATCTAAGGTAATCCCAATAGACTTTGAACAGAAAATGCCATCTACACTCAGAAAAAGAACTAAGGAAACTGAAAGTAAATCAACACATGCTATGTTTACTTTTTTTCTGATTTTTTTCTCTCATGTTTTTTTCCCTTTTGCTCTGATTTTTCTTTCTCAACATGATTCATAAAGCAATGTATATCAAAATAAATAAATTTACAAGAAAAAAATGAAAGGTTTAGAAAGAAAAACTGAAAATATTAATTTATGACCAAAATGATAGCACACCAGGGAATTAATCCTCTCATGCATAAACTTTTATACAACATGGGTCAATTTCAGGTCTTACATCAGGGAGTTTTGTTACTAGACTACTAGAAGATCTTATTATAATAGAATTTTATAACAAGGGCCTGATGGTAGGTAAAATGGGATTTACTGGCACAAATATTATGGTTTACATTTTTTGCTGACCTCAAATGTGTCTAAGGAATATTGACACTGTAAAAGATGTGTGCAGGAACACAGATGGTGGCTAGAAAATCAAACTGGACAAAAATTGATGAAAATAATTCATCGTAATTGATATTTGACTTTAGGAAGAATATTTAATTTGATTTTCTGGGAAAACAAAGTACTACTATAGTTTTATAAAGAACAAGTCAGGTAAAGCTGATCTCATTTTATTTTTGTATAGGAAAATTTATTTTGACCATCAGGAAAATAATGTCTACAAAATCCAGATTTTACCATACATCTTACAAATTATTATTGTGAGAGGGGAATGGAGATATATATAGATTTATATAGGGAATATAACCTGAGTTGAGAGAAATGTTTCACAATTCATTGGGATATCTAATAATTATAATTTGAGGGACAGAGATAATCCTAAGCAGAAAATAAATGTGATGCAAAAGAAACAAGAAACTTTGAAACAAGAAGAAATAAGGACTCTTTTTCTGGCTATTATAAAGAATATATAAGAATCAGATCCAATTCTTATTGCCATATGTTGCTGCTGAAAGAATCATAGCCTTAACTTTACAAAACTTTATCAGTAAAACAATGCCTCTGCTTTTCACTATGCTCTCCAGATTTGCTTCCTTCCAAGGAAAAGAATCTTTTAATTTCATGGCTGCAGTGGCTATCTGCAGTGATGTTTGAACTCAAAAATATAAAATCCAAAGTTGCTTCCATGGCTTCCATTTCCTCTATTTGTCAGTAGGCAATGGGATTTCTTCCCAAGATCTTAATGTTTTTATGTTAAGCTTCAAGCCAGATTTCATATTCTTCTCGTTTACCTAAATCAAGAAGCTTCATGATTTCTCTTCACTTTCTGCCAACAGATTGTATGATCTGAAGTTGTTATTTCTTCCAACAACTTTAATTCCAGCTTTTGATTTATCCAGCCTGCATTTTCAGGATACACTATGCATTTAAGTTAAATGAATATGGTGATAATATTCAGCCTCATTTTCCCATCTTAAACCAATCAATTGTTCTAACTGTTGCTTCTAGTCCTACATACAGGTTCCTCAAAAGACTAGTAAAATAATTTGATAGTACCATCTCTTGGAAGGACTTGCCACTTTTTGTTGTAATCCACATAGTCAAAGGCTTTAATGTGGTAAACAATGAAGATAAAGTCAATCTTCTGCTCCTTCAAAACTTGCTTTTGTGGTAATTCTCGGTTTGCATATTGCAGAAGCCTAGGGGGCAGAATCCTCAGCATGATCTTGCTGGGGTGTGAAATAAGTGGAATTGTTCAGTAATTTGAACATTCCTTGCCATTGACTTTCTTTAGGATTGGGATGTAAACTGATGTTTTCCAATCCAGTGTTCACTGTTGTGTTTTCCAAATTTGCTGCCATGTCGAATATAGAAACTTGAACATCATCATCTTTTAGATTAGTTATAAGTAACTCATCTGGAATTCCATCTCCTTTGCTAGCCTTATTGTTAGCATTGCTTCACTTGACTTCATGGCTGGCTATAGATTTTTATTCATTATCCAGTTTTTATTTCAGATTATAATATATTTTCTGGGTAAATTATTCTTAATTGTAAACCTTTTTTGTTTTAGATTTTAGAATATCTCATTCCTTAGAAAGACTGTCTGATGAAAAACCATGATTAACTCAATTTTTCTCAGAAGCACAATGATCCAAGAAAAGGTCAAAGGACTTACAAAAAGGAAAATGCTACACATAGCCAGATAAAGAATTGATTTGTGTTTTTTTTCCTTTTGATCTATTTTTTCTTTCACAATAATGATTAATATGAAAATATGTTTTACATAATAGCATATGTATAAACTATATCATACTGCCTAACAGCTTTGGAAGAAGGGAGAGGAGGTAAGAAAATTTAGAAAAAGAATGCTAATTTTTTTCTTAATGTGAAAGTGGGAAAAATACTATTTAAAAAGAATCTCATTCCATATCATTCACTGTTTTAAGTCGATAGTACAATCCTAATTGCTGTTCCTCATTATTTGATTTGCTTCTCATTTGCTGTTAGTTTTATTTTTCTTTACTCTCAAATCTGTATTTTGTCAATGCTGTTACTGTGAGTTTATATTTTAAGACTTTTTTTTAAAGAAAATGATTGGTGGATTCTTATTTTTATGTCTCTCTTAAACTAATTGTTCTGGACAATTTTACTTAATGATTTGTTGAAATGATATCCAGGACGGCCATCAGGGAATGCCTGAAAAATATTATGACAAATGAATGTAGTCAATCCATCAATTAACAAGTATTTATAGGTAGCCGTCTCGGTCTGACCCAGTCTCCTTTAGCTGTCTGACAGTCTGACAGTCTCCACCAGCCTCAGTCTGAATCTAACTTTGTCCCCAGTTCTATAAGCCTTTAAATACCCTATTACAATTACATCATTACAGTATACTGAGCATAAGCCAATCTAGAATGATTACATCATTATATCAAACTACAGTGATTCTATCTATATCATAGTAGATATATATGAACTAGAGAACCACTATCTCATCAATTCCATGTTTCAAGTATACTCCAGAATTCTGGCCCTCTACAACATTGTGTTGACACAATTTCCCCTAGTATTTTTAGAACATTTCTTTTTATTTTAGAGTCAACCAAAAAGGGGCTATGTTTCAATTCTATATTAGTCCCAAGAAGAAGAAAAAAAAATTGTGGCCAAAGAATAAAGACAAGGGGAAGCTAGGTGGTGCAGGATAGAGCATGGGCCCTGGAGTCAGGAGGACCTGAGTTCAACTTTGGCCTCAGACACTTAATACTTTGTAGCTGTGTGACCATGGGCAAATCACAACTCCCATTGTCTCACAAAACAAGCAAGAATAAAAAAATTGAGACATGAAAATGCCAGGAGATGTTTCCAGGATATGTCTCCCCAGACTTCAAAGATTTCTAAGAATCAATACCCACATCTTGGAATTCATATGAAGATATTAATGTAAGGAAATCAAATAAGTATCACTAGATATTTAAGAAATCCAGGGAAAGGAAATGGAGACTTTAGGGGAACAAATAGTGTTTCTGCCATTGCTCCTGATTGAAAGTGTTTTAGAAAAGAAAGACAAAGAAAATAACTTAATAAGATAGTTTAGATAAATGGAATAAATGTAAATAATAAGATAGTTTAGATAAATGGAAATGTTTAACATGCAAACTCTTGGCAAAGGATAGAGTCTAAAAAGGAAATCTATTTGAAGATTTGCATATCTGGCCAACCAAGATTTAAATTTAAAAGTAGAGGTAAAGGAGAAAACAATCTACTGGAACTATAGCTAATATAGTCTACCATGTAATTTGCCATGCAAAACAATATAAGATACATTTTAATATAATCTTACCTTACATTGTATCGATCTCATTCTTACAGATTTCACATCCACAGATTAGTAAATTAGCCAAAGGCCTGTATCTACATGTTGTATATAGCACAGTGAATCATTTTACTTCATTTCTGATGTTGCCATACCATATATTTCTTTTTTTATCCCTGTATCTAATTTTTCCTGCAAGAAAAAAAGAAAAGTGATACATTCGCAATTATAATAGTATTAAATTGAAGTTAAAGAAAAGGTATAAAAATGTCAAGATATTCCTTTCCCTAAATCCCATTCCATTACTTAGTTTTAGTGTACAAATCAGAAATCTTGTAAAGCAGTGCCTTAAATTTATTTTTATTCATTTTAACTTTTGGTGAAAAGTACAAGTGCTGAAATGTTTAAAGAGCCACCCGAAAAATAAACAAAAGTAAAAATTATTGTGATTATATAAGTCTTCATGAAAATTTTATGTTTTACACAAAAATTATTTTATTTTACTCTTTTGTAACTTCCATAGCAATCTCAGAATTTCTTCTTTCCTACACCCAGTCAATATTCTGATCTATATCATACAAATTTCTGTTCTCACAATGCAATTCTCTATTAGGATTAAAACAATTCTTATTCAGAATCCTACTGCATCACATATTGATTCTAAAATAATCATACATATCACAGTACTTAGAAATGAGAACACAGAAATTACCAAAAACAAACAAACAAACAAAAAAACCAAATCCCAAACACAAAATCAAAAGTATTCTTTCTCTAGACTTTTTCATACTCGTCTAGTTATTACATTTATTTTTGTACATGTTTAATTTCTTCCATTAAATTAGAGGAATTTTAAGGACAATGAATATAATATTTTTTCAGCTCTGGATTCCCAGAAATTAGTAGAATATTTCACACAGAATGAGTTTTCAATAAATATTAATGTTATATATAACAAGAAGTATATAAAAATAAGTATACATACCAAATATTTGCTAATAATAAATCATGTTTACTATGAGTACTTAACAGTTTCCCCCATTTCTGAAGTTTACAGGATCAAAATTTTGTCTACCAATTCATATCATAGTAGCTGTTGAATACTAGGTCATCCTTCTTTCTTTCTCAAGAAGTACAGCACTTGACTCATTATCTTCGTCAAAAATTCTTATCCTAATATTATTGCTCTGTAAGAAATGACTAGCAGGATGAATCAAGAGAGGCTTGGAGAGGCTTACATGAACTAAAGTTAAGTGAAATGAGCAAAACCAGGAGATCATTATACACTTCAACAACAATACTATAGGAGGGTCAATTTTTTTTTTACATTCTTTTTTTTTTTATTTTATAATTATAACTTTTTTTTTTTTTTTACTATGAGGGTTAATTCTGGTGGAAGTGGCTATCTGCAACAATGAGAGAATCCAAATCAGTTCCAATTGATCAGTGATGAACAGAACCAGCTACACCCAATGAAAGAACATTAGGAAATAAGTGTGGACCACAACATAGCATTTGTATTCTTTCTGTTGTTGTTTGATTGCATTTTTGTGTTTCTTCCCAGATTATTTTTACCTTTCTAAATGTGATTTTTCTTATGCAAGAAAACTGTATAAATATGTATGCATATATTGTATTTAACATATTCTTTAACATGTTTAACATACACAGCACTACCTGCCATCTAGGGGAGGGAGTTGAGGGAAGGAGGAGAAAAGTTGGAATAGAAGTGTTTGCAAGGGTCTATGTTGAAAAATTTCCCAGGCATATGTTTTCTCAATAAAAAACTATACTAATAAAAAAATAATAAAATAAAAATTTTATCCTAGTTAGAGATCATTCAACATTCATAATAACGCTTTCTTAAATTGCAAAACCCTAATTCTTTAGCTTTCTTTTCTAAAGTTAAAAATATTTTCATTATGAACATAACAAAAATAAATAAGATTTTCCAAATACAGAGAATAGAAAAAAAGACTTAATGAAACTTTAAGTCTCTGCAATGTATAGATTGCTTTTCTTTCTTCCTTCTTTCCTTCCTTCCTTTCTCCCTCCTTCTCTCTCTCTCCCTTCCTTTCTTTCTTCCTTCCTTCCTTCCTTCATTTCCTCCTTCCTTCCTTCCTTCCTTCTTTTCTTTCCTTTCCTTCCTTTCTTTTTCCTTTTTCTTTTTCTTCTCTTTTTCTTTCTTTTTTTTTTTATTGCTAAGGCAGTTGGGATTAAGTGACTTGCCTAAGGTCACACAGCTAGGAAGAGTTAAGGTCTTCCTGATTACATGGCAGGTGCTCTATCCACTGTGCCACCTAGCTGCCCTGATTGCTTTTCTTTTTAAAAATAACCAATTTAATATGAAACTTTCAAACTTGCTTTGCTTCCATGTAATTATTGCTGGCTTTTATACTCTATTTTCTTTTATACATTAAAAAACTTTCAAAAAAATTTTCTTTGGAGAAAGCAAAAAAATAAAGAATTAATGAACTGGTTATATAATCAAAAATAAACATGAAAATCAAGAAATAAACCCCAAGTGAGACAGGAGAAAAAAATAATCTATCAATGTGGATAAATTAGAAAATACAAAGACATGGGCAGCTTTGTGGGTTAGTAGATGATTGCTAGGTCCTGAGTCAGGAAAATCTGAATCCAAATATAGCCAGGAACACTGGCTATGTGTGCCCCTAGGCAAGTCACCTAAACAGTCTGCTTCCCTTTCTCTATCTGTTAAATAAGCTTCATAATTACACCATCTTCCTACTTGTCTTGAGAGGGTCAAATGGGAAAGTATAAAGCACTTAGCACAATACCTTGTAGGCAGTAGGTCCTAAATCAATACTTGTTTCCTTCCTTCCCTAAAATGATAAATAATATCAAAGGTCTTCTTTGTAAAGACTTAAATGAATAGACCTTTAGAATATAAGACTTTTTAAAGAGAAAAAAAAATCGATTTCTACTTCTAGTTCTAATCTTGCTCCAATTTCTTAGCTGGGTGACTCTAGGCAAGTCATTCTTTCAACCATTCTTTCCTTACCTGCAAAAATTAACAGGGATGGAGTATCACTAGATTTCTGGAAGGATGTAACAAATTAATTTACAACAAGTGTTTTGTAAACCTTTGGGGTTTATATGAATGTTAGTCATTATTATTTCATAGTTTTCTCCTTTCAATATTTTCTTCTGAAATAACGAAGGAACTATCCATTCAAAATTATATGATAACAAAACTAAAGATTCAAACAAATTGAACATAACTTACAAAAAGAATAAATTTTACATATGTAATTTAGATATTCTCTTTTTGTCTCAGAATTATATATTGTATAACTGTAGAATTTCCCTCGAGATTCTGGGAGTTTTGTTCTTATAAATGAATGTTGTTATTATTTGACTTAGTTTCATGAGTTATGCCCCTGTAGTTTCATTAGATAAAGAGTTCTTTTGTCAGTTAACTTATATGGAATCTATTTATATTACCTTGTTGTATCTTCAAAGCATATATAATTTTATATTATTTAATTTAAAATGGTTTTCTTATTCAATTTCTTTAAGTGTTTAATATACCTTGTGTAAAGTCTGGCCTAGCTCCCCGAAGGCCTCAGGATCAGCCAAAGTCACAATCAGTTAAAGTCCTTGGTCTTTAGTGGGGGGGAAGTGAAGCAAAAAGACAAACTGCCATGAGGATCCTGGATTCTCGATTTCAAAGTCACCAACTTCCTTCCTCCTAGTCAGGCAGCAAAGTGAGCCTCTGGCTTGTCCCTCTAATCCTTGCCTACAATTATCTTGCCATCATCCTCCTGAGGCAGAGTGACTCTGACCTCTCTCCCTCAGCCCTCCAATCCTTGTCTACCATTATGTCACCACCACACATCCAGCAAGCACCTATGGTGAGGAAAAGCATCACATCACCATCTCATCCAAATATATGTATATAGCACTATTATCTCACATCAAATGGGTAATTAGCCTTAAGTGCTCTGCTGTCTGATTCAAGTACACCTTTTCACAGTTTCACCCCTCTACACCTAATGGACATCATGATGGTAGGAAGAGGAAACCAAGCAGAGCAGTTACTGGCAAATGAAGAGAGGAAAGGAATTTGGAGCCCTCTAAAGAGGCAGGCTCTTGGAAGAGATTTTTGCTCTTCCAATCAGAAGTATTGAAATGAGCCCATCAAGATAAAACTGGTAACTCTGATTGTTTTAGTTGAATTGGAATATTTCAGCACAGACAACATTAATGCAGGTAGCGTAAGAAGAGAAGTGCTTGAATGAGAGAAAACAATGAGTCAATTTCTATGATAAAGGCTTCGTACCAAAGATATGACATATATACTCATATATGTTTTGTCACTTATATGTATGGTTATCAATATTCACTCACATATAGGTTTATAGATTTATCTACATATAAATATAGGATTGATGACCATGCCCACTAAATAATTAGCCAAAAATATGAGCAAAGGGTTCTCCAAAGAACAGCAAAGAATTCATCATCAAGGGGAAAAAAATTTCAAATCACAAATAAAAGACAAAATAAAGTTTTGCAAGAAAAAAGAAGGAAAAGGAAGGAGGAGGAGGACATAGAGGGGGAAAGGAAATAAGAGAATGAGAAGGAAGAAAAAGTGCAAGAAGAAGAAGTAAAAGGGGAAGAGCAGGAAGAGCGAAAGAAGAAGACAAAGAATAAAGTGTAGAGGGAGAGGAAAAGGAGAAGAAGGATAAAGAGGAAAACAAGGAGGAGGAGGAGGAAATGGAGGAAGAGGGGGAGAAGAAGGAGAGGAAGAGGAAGAAGAAGGAAGAAAGGGAGAATAAGAAGCAGGAGATGAAGAGGAAGGAGGAGGAGGAAGAAGTAGACGAGGAGGAGGAAAAGAAGGAATAGAAGGAGAAGGAAGAGGAGAAGAAGGAAGAAGGAGAAGGAGGAAGAGGAGAAGAAGAAGGAGAAGGAGGAGATTGAAGAAGAGAAGAAAAAAAGAAGAATTGCATTAAGAAGAAAAAGGAGAAGGAGAAAAAAAGTAGAAGGAGTGGATGCAGAATGAGAAGGAGAAATAGGAGAAAGAGAAGAAGAATGTCAGGAAGAAGTAAAAGAAAAAGAATTGGAAGAAGGAGAAGGAAGAGCACGAGGAAGGAGAGGAGAAGGTGAAAGAAGAGAAGGAGAGGAATAACAGGAAAAAGAATTGCAAGAAAAAGGAGAAGGAGAAAGACAAAGAAAAGGGAGGAGGAGAAGAGATGTAGAAGGAGGAGAATTTTATCTGTTTCTATTCTTACAAGAGGATACATGTAACTTACAATAACATGCTCATTATTATGGCAGTAAAAAGTAATACACACAGAGAGAGAGAGAGACAGAGAGAGAAAGAGACAGAGAGAGAGAAAGAGAGAGAGAGAGAGAAAGAGAGAGAGAGAGAGAAAGAGAGAGAGAGAAAGAGAGAGAGAGAGAGAGACAGATGACACAGTGTGAATTGATTATGAGAGGATGAAATCTAAAATATAAAATACAATTGAGAAGTGGTTGAGGAAAGGACTGGGAGAAAGGGAAAGGGAGAGGTGGAATGGAGTAAATTATCTGCCACAAAAGAGACAAGAAAAAGCCTCTACAATGTAGGGAAAGAGGAGAGGGGAATAGGAGTAGGGAACTTTAGTCTCATCAAAATTGGCTCAAAAGAGGAGAAGAAAGAGGCAGAGGAAAAGGAAGAGGATGAGGAGCAAAGAAGGAGATGAAGAATAAAGAGGAGATGGATAAAAAAAGAGGAGGAAAAAGAGGAGGAGGAAGTAGAAAAAGAGGAGAAGAAGGAAGAGAGGAACAGAAAGAAGAAGTGGAATAAGAAGCAGAAAAGTAAGAGAAAGGAGGAGGAAGAGAAAAGGAACAAGGAATAGGAGGAGGAGGAAGAGAAAGAGGAGAAGAAGAAGAAAGAGAAGGAACAAGGAAAAGGAGGAGGAGGAGAAAGAAGGAGAAGAAGAAGAGGAAGAGGAAGAAGGAGGAGAAGGAAGAGGAAGTGGAGGAGAAGGAGGAGGAACAAGAGAAGAAAAAGGAGAAGAACTGCAAGAAGAATTGGAGGAAGGAGGAGAAAGAGAAACGAGTAGAAAGAGAAGGAGATGCAGGAGGAGGAGGAGGAGAAGGAGAAAGAATAGAAGGAGAAATAGAAGTAGAAAGAATAGAAGGAGACATAAGAGAAGGGAAGAAGAACTTCAAGAAGAAGAAAAAAGAAAAAGAATTACAAGAAGAAGGAGAAGGAGAAAGAAGAGAAGAAGAATGGCAAGAAGAATTGCAAGAAAAATAAGGAGAAAGAGAAGGAAAAAGAAGGAGGAGGAGGAGGAGATGGAGAAGGAAGAAAACAGAAATCATGAGGGACTTAACAAGGGTTATCTGTTTGCATTCCTACAAGATGTTACTTGTAACTTATAAATAACGTGCTCATTATTATGGCAGTTAAAATTATATATATATATATATATATATATATATATATATATATATATGTATGTATATATGTGTGTATATATATATATGTATATATATATATATATATATGAGAGGGGGGGAGGGAGATGGCAATGTGTGGATTGAATATGAGAGGATAAAATCTAAAATCCAGGGGTGATTGAGGAAAGAAGTGGGAGAAAGGGAAAGGGAGAGGTGGAAAGGAGTAGATTATCTGCCATAAAGATACAAGAAAAAGCTGCTCCAATGTAGAGAAAGAGGAGAGGGGAGAAGGAGACTAGTCAAAATTGACTCAAAAGGAAATATCTTACATCAATATGGCTACACAATTCTATCAGCAAGCAGGAAGAGACAAAGATATGAGAAGGGGAGTGTGATAAAAGAGAGGGCATATTAGGTAGCAAAACACTTTTGAGAGGGACAGGATGAAGGGAAAGACAACAGACTAAACGGAGAGGTATAGAGTTAGCAAGAGTAATTATGAAAAGAATTGTGAAGCAAGTTTCTCGGATGAAAGCTTTACTTGGCAAATGAATAGGGAAGTGAGTCAAACTTGTTTAAAAAAAATACGAGAGAGCCATTCCCCAATTAACTCATGGTGAAAAGACATGATCTATGCTCAAAGGGTGATAAGATCCTTTGACCTATAGAAATATTATTAGCAGTTCTTTTTTCAGGACAAAAAGTTGGAAATCGAGGGGATGACTTTTCTTTGGGGAAAGACTGAATAAATTGTGGTATAGGATTATGAAGGAATATTCTTATTCTACAAGAGAAGAGAAAAATGCGGAAAGTCCTCCCTGAGTTCCAGCCCTGGGAAAGGTACTGTGTACTTAGAGCAAATTTCAAAGCTGTGGGATGATCAGTTGTGAAACACTTTGCTGTTCTCAGCAACAAAGTTATCCCAGACCAGTCTGAAGGACTGAAGACAAATGCTCTCTGTCCTAAGAGAAACTCCGATTGGGTCTGAAGGCAGACTGAAGACTTTTTCTTAAACTTCCTTTTTTCCTTGAGTGGATTGGGGTGGGGGGTGGGGAAGAGAAACACACGACATTTATACTATCTTTGGCAGCATCAATATTACCGAAATGTGTTGCCTCAATTCCCAGCAGCCTTCTTAAAAAAGGGTGGAGATGGGGAGAATGGGAGAGAATCTAGAAGTCAAAGTTTTAAAAATAAATGTAAAACATTGTTTTACACATATCTAAGTAAATAAGAATATTGCCCGCCCCTTCCCCAAAAGGCAAACATTTGTGGAGTTTCTCTCCCTCCCTTCCTCTCCTCCCCCCCCCAGACAAGAAATTCTATACAGAACACACATGTCCATTCATGTATGTCCATACATCTACAGTCATACAAACATATTCATATCGCAGGGACTTGGCTTGGATGATCCTTAAAATGGAGCCTTAATGGTCCCCCTGCCCTGGATCGCTCCAACTGGGAGGGGACAAAGGACTGGGCCATCCTTTCAGAATGAATCCATCGTGCTGCCCCCTGCAGGTGGTATGACCCTTCTCTGAAGATGTGGATTCCCTGACATCGCAGGTGCCTCATGGGAGTATATATAAGGAGCTGGTGAGCCACTGAGGCTCACTCATTCTTGCTGGAGCTCTCCTGGTGGCGGCAGCAGCAGGAGCAGTAGAGGCAGCAGCAGCCAGAGCAGCAGCAGCAGCCAGAGCAGCAGCAGCAGCAGCCAGAGCAGCAGCAGCAGCAGCCAGAGCAGCAGCAGCAGCAGCCAGAGCAGCAGCAGCAGCAGCAAGAGCAGCAGCAGCAGCAGCCAGAGCAGCAGCAGCAGCCAGAGCAGCAGCAGCAGCCAGAGCAGCAGCAGCAGCCAGAGCAGCAGCAGCAGCCAGAGCAGCGGCAGCAAGAGCAGCGGCAGCAAGAGCAGCGGCAGCAAGAGCAGCAGCAGCAGAGATTAGGAGATGAAGGCCAGACAGTCTCACTTGAAGATGTTTCCGGGGGGCACCCGCAAGGGCCCCGAAAAAAAGGACGGCGAAAACAGCGTCCAGAAGCAGGCAGAGGGCGGGAGCCGTGGCCAAGGCCAGGCGAGACAGGCAGCCAGGGCTGGGACAGTCCGGGAGTCGGAGCAGTCAGAGCTCAGGACACCCGGTTCCTGGTCCGAGTCCGCGAGGGAGTCGGAGTCGGAGTCAGAGTCGGGGACCCGGACCAGGTTGGAGTCCGGGTCGGCGAGGGAGTCCGAGTCCCGGGCCGAAACAGACTCTGGGTCCCAGTCGGAGTCCGAAGTAGAATCAGGGGGAAGAAATGAGCCCAGGGAGAAAGAGGAGAACGGAAAGGGAAACGAGGAAGAAGAGGAGGCGGAGGAGGCAGAAGACGAGGAGGAGGCAGAAGACGAGGAGGAGGCAGAAGACGAGGAGGAGGCAGAAGACGAGGAGGAGGCAGAAGACGAGGAGGAGGCAGAAGACGAGGAGGAGGCAGAAGACGAGGAGGAGGCAGAAGACGAGGAGGAGGCAGAAGACGAGGAGGAGGCAGAAGACGAGGAGGAGGCAGAAGACGAGGAGGAGGCAGAAGACGAGGAGGAGGCAGAAGACGAGGAGGAGGCAGAAGACGAGGAAGAGGAAGAGCGGCCCAGGAAGAAGCCCAGACACCAGGGCTTCATTTTAGATGAGGCTGAGGAGGACGATGACGAAGGAGAAGAGGAGGAGGAGGAAGCCGAGTGGGAGGTGGGCGCGGAGGAGGTCCCCGGCCCCGGCAGCCCTGAAGCCAACCCCCAGGAGGACTGCTCCGGGGCGCGGCGCCTCCAGAACGCCTGGAGGGCTGAGCGGGAGGAGGAGCTGGCCCAGTATTTCCTGCAGAAATACGCCAGGCCTGCGTGCAGGGAGGCCGGGCGCGGAGCCCCGCGGCAGCCGCCCGACCCCATCTGCCAGCAGCGGCTGCTCCCGGGCCTGCGGGACCCCAGGCTGTGGATGGTCAAGTGCAAGTCCGGGCAGGAAAAGGCCGCGGCCCTGACGCTCCTGCGCAAGTTCGCGGCCTCCCGCGGCAGCGCCAGCCCCCTGCAGATCCAGTCCGTGGTGGCTCCCCACTACCTCAAGGGCTACGTCTATGTGGAGGCCCACAAGCTGGGCCACGTACTGGACGCCATCCGGGGCGTGGCCAGCCTGCGCCAGGGCTCCCGGGCCCCGAAGCCGGTGCCCCTGGAGGAGATGCCCGACGTGCTGAGGGTGCTGCGCCGCCAGGCCCCCAGCCTGCAGCCCGGGAGCTGGGTGCGCGTCAGGGCGGGCCTCTACAAGGATGACCTCGCTCAGGTGACCCGCTCCGAGCCCGGCAACGCCTCGGTCTTCCTCAAGATGATCCCTCGCCTCGACTACAGCCTGCTCCCGGCCCGCGGGGCCCCGACCCCCGGCTCGGGCAAGAGGAAGAGGCGCCCCAGGCCGCCCCCGAAGCTCCTGGACGCCCAGAAGATCCGAGCCCTGGGAGGAAAGCTGGGCAGGGACGGAGACTTCCTCCTCTTCCGGGGGGACCGCTACAGCCCCGAGGGCTTCCTCTTCAAGACCTTCCCCCCTTCGGCCCTGGTCTGGGAGGGCGTCAGGCCGGCGCTGTCCGAGCTGCAGCACTTCCAGGAGCGCCCCGAAGCCCTGCAGGAGCTCGAGCTGCGCGTGGACGACGAAGACGAAGACGGGGCGGCGGAGCGCCGCTTCGGGGCCGGAGACAGGGTGCGGGTGAGCGCGGGCGAGCTCATCCAGCTGCGGGGCCGGGTGCTGGGCGTGAGCGGCTCCCGGGTCACCATCATGCCCGAGCACGAGCTGCTCCGGGAGCCGCTGCAGCTGGCCGCCGGGGAGCTGAGCAAGCACTTCGAGGAGGGGGAGCACGTCCAGGTGCTGGCGGGCCGCTACCGGGGCACCACCGGCTTCGTCCTCAGAGTGGAGCCCGACTTTGTCCTGCTCCTGTCCGACCTGGGCCGCGAGGAGCTCCACGTGCTCCCCGGGGACCTGCGGCTGTGCCCGGACACGGCGGCCCCGGAGGACGTGTGGGGCCGGCACCGCTGGGGGGAGCTGGTGCAGCTGAGCCCCAGCACGGTGGGCGTCATCGTGGGCCTGGACGCCTGCGCTCTGCGGCTCCTGGACATGCACGACCGGGTGGTCACCGTGAGCCGCCAAGCCGTCACCGCCAGGAGGGACACCCGCATGGCCGTGGCCCTGGACGCCCAGCACCACAGCGTGCGCGTCCGGGACTCGGTCAGGGTGGTGGAGGGCCCGCGCTCGGGGCTCGAGGCCACGGTCCTCCACCTCTTTCGGGGAATCGCCTTCCTCCGCTCCAGGACGCTCCCGGAGCACGGGGGCCTGTTCGCCTGCAAGTGCCGCCACCTCCTGCTGGCCGGCGCGGTCCGGTCCAGCCGGGGCCGCGGATTCCCGGCAGGGGGCCCGGCTGCCGGCCCGAGCCCTCCCCCCGCCAGTCCCAGACAGCCTGGCCCCGCGGGCCGGGGGCGCCCGGCCTTGGAGACAGCGGCCGCCCGGGGGCGGGACAGGGGCTGGCGGGGTCGGGGCTCCTGGGGCCGTGGGGGTCGCCGTGGGCCTCCCCCACACAGGGGCCTCGTGGGCCAGTCGGTGCGCATCTGCCAGGGGGCCTACAAGGGCTACATCGGGCGCGTGAAGGACGTGAGGGAAAACTTGGCCCGCGTGGAGCTGCACTCCACCTGTCAGACCATTTCCGTGCATCCCCAGAGACTCGTCCCACTGGGCTCCGGGCGCCCCCCACTCTGGCCTGCCGCCTCGGACACTCCCCCCAGCTCCAGCTCCCAGACGCCCACCTACGACTCAGACTCCTCTGGCAGCTACAGTCCCATCCAGGCGGGGGGAGCTTGGGACCCCAGCATCGGGAACACCCCCTCCCGCCCATAGAAAGAGCATCATCCATGCTGGTGGTGGTGGAGGAGGAGGTGGTGATTGGGGGGTGAGGGTGCTGGTGGTGGTGGTAGTGGTGGTGGTGAGGGGGGAGGAAGAAGAGAAGAGGGGGAGGAGGAGGAAGAGGAAGAAGAAGAAGAGGAAGAAGAGGAAGAAGAGGAAGAAGAGGAAGAAGAGGAAGAAGAGGAAGAAGAGGAAGAAGAGGAAGAAGAGGAAGAAGAGGAAGAAGAGGAAGAAGAAGAAGAAGAAGAAGAAGAAGAAGAAGAAGAAGAAGAAGAAGAAGAAGAAGAAGATCAAGAAGATCAAGAAGAAGAACAAGAACAAGAAGAAGAACAAGAAGAAGAAGAAGAAGAACAAGAACAAGAACAAGAAGAAGAGGAAGAACAAGAAGAAGACGACTCATGGAAATCTTTTATAGTATCTTGTTTATTCACATTGTTTATTATTTTAATACTTGTCTGTGTGATTCTTCCCATGCTGATGTTTTTCACCACTGAAGTATACCTTCAATTAAGACAAAAAAAGTGGGAGAAATAGAGGGTCACAGATAATGGGGGAACTCTAGGCAAGCATAGTAAAACCATGTGTAGCTTGTGTACCCTATTCTTAAAGACCTGTGGGGATGGGGACTAACCCCAGAGGTGACAGGCCAAATGATATATGGCAGATAGATGTTACATAAATGGGGGGAAACATGCCTTCATGTTAGAGCTGACAAACATTTGGGCTTTGTAGTTGCATCCTCTCTACAAAGGAAAGCTGCTTCATGTGATCAATCACTCATTTCATTGTTTTGCCTCTATGGGTATCCCACACACCATCAAGACTAATAATGGACCCTCATACACCTCAGAAATATTAAAATAGTTCTTACAGGAATTTTCCATAGATCATATTTTGGGAATTCCTTACAACACCACAGGACAGGTCACTGTAGAAAGGACAAATCAGATCCTGAAGAGATTCATCAAAAATCAGAAAGAGGGAGGAGGAGGTAGGGTTACTCAGAAAGACATAGATGAAGCATTGCATGCAATGAATTACTTACAATTTGATTCCAATGACTTAAGCCTGGCTATGGAGTATTCTCTGGTAAAAAGAGACAGAGAACCACTAAAAGATAACACCCCATCTTCCTTAAGAAGGCCCCTAAGAATGAGACCATGGTAATGAAAAAGGGTCCTGAAGGATGGGAGAGCCTCTAGGGTTCTAATTTGGGGACTGGGATATGCTTGTATCTCCACAGGAGAAAACCTTCAGCAGTGGATTTCTTCCAGACATCTCCAAATTGGCCAAAAACCAGAAGAGGAAAAGAAGGAAGATGAGGTGAGTGTCAATAAAAAGGAAGATGGGGCCCCAAGACAGCTAACAAGATGCCGTCTATACTTATGGGTTTGAGTCCTATACAGCTGGGACAAACAGCAGAACACCAAGGGTGAGCTATCGTGGACCCACCACGGCCGAGGATTTTCTCATGCTGGGAACACATACTGGATGCAGTGCTAGCAGGCAATTTGTCCCCAATAATCGGGGATGAACTTCACCTTGAGAAATACAGTGGCAGCATGGCATAGGTAAAGGACAACTCTTCTGGACTTGGGAATGGGCTTCATTTGGACTGGTCGCAAAGGAATAGTACCTGTTGTGCACAAGTGGAGAGCGTGACTTTACAGTTGCCTTTTTCGGGTATGGGATATCATATAACACACATGCTGGGCATGCAGGGGACGCCCTGTCATAGAGACCCCATCATCCGTGTGGGAGGGCTGCCACAGTGTGTCTATGTAAAGGGGTCTCAGGTTGACCCTTCAGATCTTCACACTGTGCTCATTCTCGTTCCTGTTTTACGCTTGCAGACTGGACATTGCAATCGCGGCATGAGGCTAAAGAGGACTTATGGCAGTCTCCCAGTACTTGTTTGGGGACCTTACAAAGGCAGTGCCTGGGAAGGTTGATGGAAAGCACAAGCTTCCCTGGGATACATTTTTGTCACTCAAGAATTGGGCTAGCAGTTTGTCACATGGAAAAACGTCGTGGGCCCTGGTTCTTGGACAAATGGCATGAGAACTGGCTACCGGCTCTATACTAAAGCTCGTCTGGGAGGGAGATATGCATTCCTGTGGGAGATTTTATGACTGTGACCAAGAAAACATTCGATTTCTGCAACGTTACTTGTTGGAATTGTACAGTCAATGATGGTTTAGAGAATGAAATTGAAAATCAGACTGCATTTGTTGTCCCTGAAGCTCATGTCACAGTGCTTCCTGGCAAAAGTGAGAAATGCTGTCCTACTAAAAGTGGTCATATGTTCAAAACCATCATAGAAAACAAGGAAACAGACCTGAGTCCCAGGGGAAAAAAGAGATGGATCAGCTGTGCCATATGAGGTATCACTCTGTTGGTTTCACTTGTGGCTTCCCCCATCTCTCTTGCAATATCCACATCTAACGTACAAAACAGGAAAGTACCAGCTAGGTAGAGAGAGGAACCAGCCAGGAAAGTCCCAGTGGGGTTTGCCAGACAGACTAAGATGGGGCAACAATTGTGTCCGATGAAGAAAGACTTAAGGGAAGTGTTACTAGAAATAGGAGCAGAAGCAGAATTACTAAAAGTCCAGGCTGAATTACAATGGGACTAGAGATAGGCAAAGGATTGTGTCACCTCTTTGCTGTATAGTCATACAGGATAAGATTAACAATTGGGACAGTATCAAGAGCATTTCAATGGTTTATTTCTCAGGAACAGAATTGAAGATGGCATAGATTATGTCTAGCATCTGACACAGAGAAGGTTTCTCATGAAGATTTCAATCCAGTTAAACTGCTGGAAAAAAATACACATTGGTTTGATAAGACCTCTTCATGGTGCTTGGAATTAGAATCTTTGTTGCCCTGTGGCTTGTTGTGTTGTTACTACTGGGTTGTCCTGTAATCTTAGGATGCTTTGCCAGATATTTCTCCCCTGTCTTTTCAAAGGTTGTAACTCAAGAAAGGACTTCTTATCGAAAAGAAAACAATAGGGATTTGCTAAGTATGGGACTCTGCATAAAAGGAATACAGAGGCCATTTTTACCTTTGGTGCAAAATAAGTTTTTTGCCACGTTGCAGAAACACCCTTGTGGAGGAAAGAGCAGCGATGTGCCACTGAGAAAGGAGATGGTCTGAGGCTAACAGTGCAGTTTCTCATAAACAGGGATGGCTTGAAGGGCCTCCCCGCTGTGAGCGAGTTGCTCAAGTGGCTGGGTTGGCTCAATTCCCATTGGCAGATACTTGCACATGCCAAACCCATGAGCTGCTTCTCTGAAGGAGAGTAGCCCATCTGTGAAATAGGTTTCGCTCACAGGACAAAATAGTCAATTACTCTAATAAGCTAGTATGTGACAAAGCCCTAAACCCCAGCTTTTAGGATAAAAACTCACCATTTGACCAAAACTGCCGGGAAAATTGGAAACGAGTATGGCAGAAACTGGGTATTAACCGACAGCTAATACCCTATGCTAACATAAACTTGAAATGGGGTCATGATATATACATAAGGGCAGCTACTTGGGGTAGAGCCAAGTTCAAATTTGGCCCCAGACACTTCCTGGTTGTGTCATCCTGGTCAAGGCACTTAACCCCAATTGACTCAGGGGAAAAAGAGTGATAGTAAAGGAAATTAGATGAACACATGATAGTTTACCTCTCAGATCTGTAGAAATAGGGAAGCACCTGTGAGGACTAGATGTAACTGCACAAAAGGGCAGGGGGGCACAGTTCCATTAGGAAATATTAGGAGATTCCTGGACTCTGATTATGAAAAAAAGGAGAGAGAAAGGGAGGGAGGGAGGGAGAGTGAGAGAGAGAGAGAGAGAGAGAGAGAGAGAGAGAGAGAGAGAGAGAGAGAGAGAGAGAGAGAATATGAATGAGAATCAGAGGGATAACATAGGTCAGAAAGAGCAAGAGATTAAAAACACTATGAGAGTGAAAAAAAATAGTCAGAAAGAGGCAGAAAAAAGTGAGAGAGAGAAGAGAAGAAGGAGAAAAAGAAAAGGAGGAGAGGAGAGACAGACAGAGACAGAGAGCAAGAGAGAGTGAGAGACAATAAGAATCAGAGTGGAAACGTGGTTCCTTAAGAGCTAGAACTTAAAAAACACTTTCAGAGTGGAAAAAAAAATACTCAGAAAAATGCAAAAAAAGTGAGAGAAAGAAACAGAAGAAAGAGTAAAAGCAAGAGCATGAGAGGAGAGAAAGACACACACACACACACACAGAGAGAGAGAGAGAGAGAGAGAGAGAGAGAGAGAGAGAGAGAGAGAGAGAGAGAAAGAGAGAGAGAGAGAGAGAGAGAATCACAGAGGTTAAATAAGCCAGAAAGGCTAAAGAGTAAAAATAGAGACTAAGAAAAAATGAAAAAAAAAAAGTCAGAAATGGACAGAAAGAGAGAAAAAGAGAGAGAAGCATAGAAATAAAGGAAGCCAGAGAATGAAAAGGAGATTGAGAAAAAGGAGTAAGTCAGAGGGGCAGCATGGAGAGAAGATGATAAGGGAGTGTGAGAAAGACAGAGAGAGACAGAGACAGACACAGAGAGATACACCTAGATGGCACAGTGGATAGAGCACCAGCCCTGAAGTCAGGAGGACCTGAGGTCAAATCTGGCCTCAGACTCTGAACACTTCCTGGTTGTGTGACCCTGGTCAAGTCACTTAACCCCAATTGCCTCAGGGGAAAAAAGAGAGATAGTAAAGGAAATTAGATGAACAAATGACAGTTTACTTCTCAGATCTGTAGAAACAGGGAAGCACCTGTGAGGACTAGAAGTAACTGCACAAAAGGGCAGGGGGGCGCAGTTCTATTAGGAGACATTAGGAGATTCCTGGACTCGATTACAAAGTTCCCCCCTGGTTCCCTGAGGAAGGCTGCCATAATTGTGAGAGGGGGATGGGTTTCAGTTACACCTCACCGCTTACCATAAGCAATGCCCAGGAGAAATACAAACAAGCCATTCTACTGTCTATAATCTCATTAAACCAAGCCTGAAATCAGAACCAGAAAAAGAGGTCAGGGAGTTTACATTGAGGGCAAACAGGCCCATCTCTGAGCAGCAGAGGTCCCTCTCCTGAGCCAGAGGAGGCAATGCTCAATGGCCTCCCCCTCCTCCCCCTTCACCCCGCCCTGTGTGGCTCCTGTGGGGGCTCTCCTAACACAAAGCCCTAAATGAAAGAAGAAATGAGGAAATGCGGAATCTGAAATCCAAAACAGAGACAAGGGTGACATCTAGGGTTAGAGTCGGGAGTCGGGAGTCGGAACATCTAGCGGAACAAAAGCAAGAGGCGCCAATTCTACTCCACTTCCCTTCACAAGGTTGTGCTCCTGGCTAGAGATCAAGGAGACAGGGAGGGAGGGAAGGAGGGTGTCCTGTTAGAGAGGAGGATGAGACCCTTTGACCCCGGGCAGAGAAGAGGCAGGCAGGACGGCTCCCATTGGCCACTTACTCTGTCACAGAAATTTGCTTGAAGAGGAGAAAGCAGGGGCCTGACTGGGACACTAACAATCCCCCCTTCGGCCTGCTGGGAAACCTGTGCCAGGAACTTCCCGGTATTTCTCTCCAATGCTGGGTTTCTAACGTCGTTCAGAGAACCATTCCCAAAGTCAGAACCCAGAACAGTCAGGGAGGATCCCGAGGGATTTCACCTCCACAGCAAGTTTCACTAAGCAGAGTTTTTACATCCCAAACTCTGTCCCACGGGCCTGCAGAGCACAGCCCACGGCACAGGCAGGCTTGTCAGGCTGAAATCCTGCTCTGGGGACTTCTAAAAGATACAGATCCCATTTACTGTCATACTCCTTACCCATGACACCCTGAGGCACTTCTTAAATACAGGAGAATGGACAGTTTTCAGAGAATTTGCAGTTAGCCAGAAATCTAACAAACTTCCTGGGAGTTCTTGCAGTAGAACCTCGGATACAGCGTCCCAAGTGACTTTGCCTTAAAACAATCAGAGACTTGAAAAAGAAAAGCAACTATTCAGTTATGACCATGGTATAACCATAAGCTACTTCTCTAAATGATAGAAGCAAGTAAAGTGAAAGGATGTTCATTTAACCATCACGTGAGACAGAGAAGGTTGGAGGGTGAGCTCCAGTGAGTGGATTTGTTTTTCACTTCTAAGGAGCAGCCATGCCCAGTGAGGGAAGGGTGAACTAAGTCTATACCTTCCCAAGCCAATACAAATAACTGGTAGGCAGTTTTCTGTCCCAAATTTCAGATGAACCACCCAAAATCCCAATCAAAGACCTTCAGAAACCGAAAGGTGAGAGCCTGGAACCCTACAGCTAAAACCAAGCTTTTCCCAAACCAGACAAGTGCACAAACCAGGGCAATGGACCCCCAAGCAGGGGCTGAGTCCACTTCCCCTGCCCATACAACCCTTCTTTAAGAGTCCCTGAGGCAGGTAGGGAGAAGGCCCTGCTAGAGATTCCTTTAGCTCTCTGGTCCCATCCTTTAGGGAGGTGGTCAGTCTGAAATCCAAGGGGTGTCAAACCCCTGAGACCCTCCCTCTGAAGAGATCTTGCACAGTCCCACCTTGCCGTGCCCCATCAGGAATCCCAATCATGTCCAGGTTTCCATTTCCCAATAAAACATACTCATGGATCACCTCATGGCCGCTGCCTTCCTTTGAGTCAGTCTGCCAAAGCCCGCCGCTTTGTGTGGCTTTCCACTTCTCCTCCTCCATACCACGTGGTATCTCCCCTAAGTCCACCATGCTTCCTTCTCTTTATGGCTAACTAGCTTTTCGGGGGCTAAGTCCCTTTCAGAATTAAGCCTGCCAGCTAAGGGCATGCCCCAGCCTCAGGGGGGTGGGTTTCTTTCTCGTGGCAAAGAGAAAGTTCCACTCAGAAACTTGCCCTTTCCATCATTAATTATGAAAACCGCTTTCTATGCTCTCCCATTCTATTTCATACTGTATCCCACCATTTTGTCTACAACCTCTTCCCTAAAGTAATCCACTTTTGGCAAAGACAATGACCACCACGACTTCTTCCCGTGGCTCAATCCCTGCAGTTGGGTTCTGTCACATCACCCACATCATTTGGGTCCTCGGACCTCATCACTGGGTGCCCGCCCAACATCCCACTCCGCTCTCTGTGCCCAACATCATAACCCACATCAAACTACTTACCAATTTTAGGTTTCAATATTACAACAATAGCCCCAAATAACTTATTCAGCAACCTCACAATTTTCCTAAGTGACAGAACATCATCTATCCTAAAGATAAGCAGGAAGCTCAGGTGATTTACAGCTGGGTTTCTTTCTTTCTTTCTTTTCTTTTTTTTCTTTTTTTTTTTTTTTTTTCCTGAGGAATTGGAGTTGTGACTTGCCTTGGAGTCATAAGGCTAGAAAATGTTGTGTCTGAGGGCAGATTTGAACTCAGGACCTCTTTTCTTCTGGGCTGGTGTTCTAGTCACTGGGCCACTTAGCTGCCCCAGAGCTTACATTTTGGGGGTTAAGATGTCTTTTATTATTCTTTGATGGTCTTGTGAGTTTCAATTTTTTAATTTAAGTTTTATTATTCCACCTAAATGTCCATAACTGTGGAAACCAAATGCCCATTGATTTCTCACAGTAAGGCTATGTTCCCCCCCTTGAGGACTACATTGAATACCAGAAATTTGGGAGTATTATTTAATCCTTTTCATTTTCTTTTGCAAACTTATCTTTGCTGAGATCCTGGAACCTTTGTTCTCTGACTCAGTCATTATTTTATGTCACTGGTAAATCTCCATTTAGGTTTGGATCTTTTGTTGGCCATCCCTGTACCAATTTCCCTTCTTAATCATCGGGGAATGGAACCAAGAACTCCCCTGACTCACAGATGAATGTAGGAAAGAATTATTTCACATTCTTGCAAGAATGGATGCACATAGCTTGTCTCTACCCCAGAGGAACTTACTTTCTAGAATTGGAAAGTAATGGGGAGGGCTGGGGGAAAAAAACCAACTTTTTTTTCCAAATCTCAGGCCACAGGACAGTTAGGTTGGGCAGTGGATAGAGCACCAGCCCTGAAGTCAGGAGGACCTGAGGTCAAATCTGGCCTCAGACTCTGAACACTTCCTGGTTGTGTGACCCTGGTCAAGTCATTTAACCCCAATTGCCTCAGAAAAGAAAAAAAGTATATTCAAGTCTCAGGCCACCATCCCTGATTGCAAAAGTCATGCTCTGCCTCCAAGGAGGCATTATATTCTTTGGGGGGAAGATGAACTTCACCCTTGATTACTTCCTGATGTCCTTGTGGGTCTCTGGTTCCTAATTTAAGTTTCATTTCTCCAATGTAATTATCAGAACTTTGGAAATAAATTGAACATCCATCCATTTCTCACAGGGAATGAAAGGATGTTTGAATTATTTGGACCTTTTTACATTTGCGTTCAGTCTCTTTATGCTACTGCTTAATTTTTGCAGAAGTTCCATATGTTGCAAAGAAATGTCCATATTCCTATTGTCCCATTTAGAAGATGGCTGGAAGTCCTTTACCTCCAGTTTCTTTAAACATTTATTCATCTCTTCTGCTTTCATCTCATTCCACATTTCTTCATTCCCCCTTTTTCCTTTTCCTTCTCTTGCAGATTCCCCTTCATCTCTTGCCATTCAACTAGTCATCTTCATTAGATTTTTTTTTTAATTTCATCCATTTTTCTTCCCCTTTCCAATGAGCGTTTCTCTCCTTCCCCTCACTGTCCCTCTTCTCTTTCTGTTTAGCCTAGATTTTCTTTCTCTGACCCATTGCCTTTCTCTTTTCCCTGTAAACTTCCTACAGAGAAAGCCCCCAAGGTGACCCTTCAGAGCTCTGCCCTGTAGGCTCTTCCTGCCATTCCCACAGATTAGCCCTCTCAGAATCCCATGGAGAACCGCGGGGGTCAGAGAGAACACTGCTCCACTGCAGGGAACGCTGCCTCCTGAGACTGACCCTCTTGTTCTCTTTTCCAATGGGACTAGCTGAAACTTTCTCAAAAAGTCCGTGAGACTAGACCTAAGTCACATGGTCCCTATTCCCAGAGGTCTGCAGAGCCAGAAGATCAGGCCTTGAGCCCCAGGTTACAGGAAGTCACATGATCTCTTCACCTAGAAAACTCAAAGGGTCAGACCCTAAGTGAGTTACAAGAAGGGTTTCAGCACCCCGGTGACCACTGACCAACAGCTAAGTGTCAGGAATGTGTGTAGGATTATTCCAAGGCCAGGAGAATTTGAAATCATTGACACTGGGAAAGATAATGCAGAATGTTGGAAGGGATGTGGGGAAAAAGGGACACTGATACATGGTTGGTGGAATTGTGAATACATCCAGACATTCTGGAGAGCAATTTGGAACTGTGCTCCAAAAGTTATCAAACTGTCCATACCCTTTGACCCAGCAGTGTTACTACTGGGCTTCTATCCCAAAGAGATCTTAAAGAAGGGAAAGGGACCTGTATGTGCAAGAATGTTTGTGGCAGCCCTTTTTGTAGTGGCCAGAAACTGGAAACTACATGGATGCCCATCAATTGGAAAATAGCTGAATAAATTGTGGTATATGAATATTATGGAATATTCTTGTTCTGTAAGAAATGACCAACAGGATGATTTCAGAAAGTCCTGGAGAGAATTACATGAACTGATGCTGAGTGAAATGAGCAGGACCAGGAGATCATTATATACTTCACAAAAACAATACTATATAATGATCAATTCTAATGGACGTGGCCCCTCTTCAACAATGACATGAACCAAATCAGTTTCAATAGAGAAGTAATGAACTGAACCAGCTACACCCAGCAAAAGAACTCTGGGAGATGATTATGAACCACTACATAGAATTCCCAATCCCTCTATTTTTGTCTATTTTTGTGCCTCACACATAGTAGGCATTTAATAAATGCTTGTTAACTGAGCCTCGTGAATGAAGGTGCCTGGAAATGAACACAATATTTCAGGTGTGGTCTGACCAACTCAGGCAAGGTTCAACTGGATTATCCCTTCTATATTCAAAGAGGGATTATCAGGAATTTCTCATTCCTCTTCTTTGACAATTTGACTTGTCTGCACAAGGGCTGTTGTGTGTCTGAGGGCAGAATATAATTTATATTTTAGTATCTTAAGAGGAAGGGAAAGTAGAATGGCATAAGTTAAGCCCCTAGTTACCTATTATTATCAATTTTTACAGAATAAAAATCTGACTGATTATTGCTTCTTTCTAGATAATGGCATCAAAATTCCTTAAAAGGTAGAATTGGCCAAAAGGATAAGGAGTTAAAAAAAAAATCTAACAGAAGAAAATAGATCCAGGGGAGATCATTTAACAATTATTAAACTACCTGAAAACTATTATCCACAAAAAGAACCTAGACTACATCCTTTAAGGAATCATCAAGGAAAACTACCCGGATATCCTAGAACCAACTGAGTGTTCCTCTCAGTTAAATGAACAATTTCAGTTTTCTTTTCAGCCATTTTTGAAAATTCTGAAACAAGTTTCAATGTGCAGTGCTCTCATAAAACGTTTTAATGGAAAATGAATTGCTATCTCAGCACCATCTGCAAATCCTTTTAAGTCAAGAAAATTGATTGTGCTCTATAATATTATCTGTCCTAATTCAATTCTAGGACATCTTATAGAATTTCTGCCAGCCAGGATGATGCCATTTCTAGATATATTGTCTCCAGGTGTTTTTGTACAATTAGAGCAGATTTGTTTCTATCATTATTTATTTCTGCAAGGTCCAGGGAGAAAGCATCAATATATTCAAGAGGAAAAGAATAATTGTTACCAATTCCCATTTCGGATTTTGAATTGCAATGTTCCTACCCCATGATGCTAACATCCTTAACCATTTATATTGTTTACCCCCCTGTACAGACTACCGTTCTTTGTTCTAGGCTTTAAAATAGGGAGGGGGAGGCAGATTGCCTTTCATTCCCAATGGCTTTAAGCTCCATAGGATAAACCAGTGGCCCTCTTTATCAGGAAATTCATGCTTATATAATAGACTACTAGTGTCCGGAGATTTGTACCTCTGTTGATTTGTTTTTACTTGTAAGAAGTAAGCTCAATCGTCTTCACACCACCAATGCAATGTCTCCTGAAGGAAAGTTTTAGCCTATACAATCTATGTTCTCTAAGTATATAAGTATATATACCATCAGATGATAATCTGCAAAGAGAGATTGGAGTTTGGTTTCCTCATTACCTACTCTAATTCCTTTAATCTCTTTCTCAGCTCTTATTGCTGAGACTAGCATTTCGAATACAATAGTGAATAGTAATGGTGATAGAAGGCAACCGTGTTTCACTCCTGATCTTACTGGAAAAGGTTCCAGTTTATCCCCATTACACCTGTGCATCCATTGTTTTTGAACAAAATTACCCAATACTAAAATGTGCCAAAAGCAGCCAAATGTATCCTTTGCTTTCAAAACAAATTAACCAAAACAATATTGTGCCAGAGGCACCCAAAAGTATCTGTTGCACAGGTACCCCAATGTATCCTTTGCTTTTAAACAAAATTACCAAAAAGAAAGCTGTTCCATAGGCAACCAAATATATCCCTTGCTTTTAAATCAAACTGGTGTGTGGAGTAAGATATGGTGAAGAACTGACAGATTAAGCACATATTGATCAGAGACTGCTAGCTAACGTAAACCAGACCTATAGGCCCCAGCCATGTGAAGGCCGAGGCCGCATTCCATTGTCCAAAGAAGAAGAGGCTGTAAATCACTTTGTCAGGTTGCACTCCACTGACCAAATTGGTGGGTGGGGATGGTGCAAATTTGTATGACCACTCACAACCTACGGAGGGTGGGATTTTGGAAGTTCTTTGTCTGAAATGTATAAAAGTTGTGAACATTTTCAAGGGAGTGGTTCTCTCCTACTGTGAATTTGGCTCACAGACCAGGATGGGGTCCGCTTCTCAAGATTCTAATAAATAATTCTGCTTTTCTATGAGTGATCTCTGAGTAGTCATTTTTGAATAGGATTTTTTACCCCTCACACTGGCACCCAAATGTGTCTTTTGTTTTGAAACAAAAATTATCAAAAATCATGTTTTGCCAGAAGCATCAACAAGTATCCTTCACTTTTAAACAAAATTACCCAAAACCAAGTTTTGCCACAGACACCAAAAGGTATCCCTTGCTTTTAATCTGAATTGCCAAATACCAAGTTGTACCACACATACCAAAATACATACATTTCTTTTAAAGCAAAACAAAAATTACCCAAAATGTATCATTAGCTTTAAAATCAAAATTACCTAAAGCCAAGTTTTGCCATGGCCACCAAATATACCCATTGTTTTAAACAACATTACCCAAAGCCAAGTTGTGCCACAGGCACCCAAAAGTATGTGTTAGTTTAAAAAAATACCCAAAATCAAGTTGTGATACAGGCACCCAAATGTATCTTTTGCTTTTAAACAAAATTAATCCAAAACCAAGATGTGCCTCGTGCACCCAAATGTATCTGTGGGTTTTAAACAAAATTACTCAAAACCAAGTTGTGCCATAGGCACCCAAATGTATCTTTTGTTTTATACATATATCCCAAAACCAATTTGTGCTAGAGGCACTCAAATATATCTCTTGCTTTTAAACAAATATTATCAAAAGCCAAATTGTGCCAGAAGTACCCAAATGTATCCCCTGCTTTAAAACCACATTAAACAAAAATAAGTGTACCATAGTCACCCAAATGTATTTTTAGCTTTTAAACAAAAGTACCCAAAACCAAGTTGTGCCACAAGCACCCAAACGTATCCCCTGCTTTGAAACCACATTAAACAAAAACAAGTTGTGCCATAGGCACTCATATGTAGCTTTAACTTTACTCAAAATCAAGTTGTGCCACAGGGACCCAAATGTATCTTTAAAAAAAAAAAAATTACCAAAAACCAAGTTCTGTCACAGGCACCCAAATGTATCCTTTGCTTTTAAACAAAATTACCCTTTAAAAAATTGTGAAGGAGGCACCAAAATGTATCTTTCACTTTAAGACAAAAATCACCTAAACCCAAGTTTTGCCCCAGGCCACCAAATGTATTTATTGCTTTTAAACAATATTACCCAATACCAAATTGTACCACAGGTACCCAAATATATCCCTCGCTTTTAAACAATAGTAACCAAAACCAAGTTGTGCCATAGGCACCCAAATGATTCTGTTGCTTTTAAACAAAATTATCCAAAACCAAATTATGCTACAGGCACTCAAATGTTTCCCTGGCTATGAAATAAAAATTATCCAAACAAAGTTTTGCCTCAGGCACCCAAATGTATCTTTTGACTTTAAACCAAATTACTCAAAACCAAGTTTTCCACAGGCACTCAAATGTATTTTTTCTTTTAAACAAACATTATCAAAAAACAAAACAAAACAAAACAAAGCAACAACAACAACAAAAACAAGTTGTGCCAGAAGTACCCAAAAGTATCCTTTACTTTTAAACAAAATTACCCAAAATTAAGCTTTACACAGGCACCCAAATGTATTCTTTGCTTTTAAACCAAATTAACCAAAACCAAGTTTTGCCCTAGGCAACCAAATAGATCCCTTGCTTTTAAACAAAATTACCCAACACCAAGTTGTGCTACAGATACCCAAATTTATCCTTTGCAATTAAACAAGTTTACCCATTACAAAGTTGTGCCACAGGCACCAGAATGTATTCTTAGCTTTAAAACAAAACTTATCTAAAACCAACTTTTGCCACAGTTCAGCAAATGTATTCATTGCTTTTAAACAAAATTACCCAAAACCAATTTGTGCCACAAATACCATAATGTAGCCTTTCCATTCGAACAAAAATTACCCAAAACCAAATCGTACACAAGTACCGAAATGTATCCTTGGCTTTTAAACAAAATTACCCAATACCAAGTTGTGCCCCAGACAACCAAATGTATCCCTTGCTTTAAACAAAAGTAACCCAAATCAAGTTGTGACATAGGCACCCAAATGTATCATTTGTTTTAAACCAAATTATGCAAAACAAAGTTGTGCCACAGGCACTCAAATGTATCTTTTGCTTTTAAAAAAAATGAGCAAAAACCAAGTTGTGCCAGAAGCACCAGAAAGTATCCTTTACTTTCAAACAAAAATACCCAAAATCAAGTTGTGTTACATGCACCCAAATGTATCCTTTGCTTATTTAAAAAAATGCCAATATCAAGTTGTACCAAAGGTACCAAAAGTATCCTTTGCTTTTAAATAAATAATTATCAAAACCAAGTTTTGCACAGGCACCAAAATATATCTTTTTTTTAAATACAAATTACCCAACACTGTCTCTTTTTCTGTCTGGTATTTCTCACAAGGTCCCTGTTCCTTTCTCTCTCTTAGTTTCACTGATGATTTCTCTCTCACTCTCTTCTTTCCCTCCCTCTATGCTTATTTGTCTATATTTCTCTGGTACTTTCTCTCTCTCTCTCTCTCTCTCTCTCTCTCTCTCTCTCTCTCTCTCTCTCTCTCTCTCTCTCTCTCTCTCTCTCTCTCACACACACACACACACACACACACACACACAGCCAAAGTGAGAGGAGTCAAAAAGGGACAGAGAGAGAAAGTCACAAAGAATGAGAAAGAAAAAGAGAAACAGAATGCTAGAGAAATACAGAGACAGAATGACAGATAGCTCTAGAGAGGGAAAAGAAAAAGTGAGAGAGAAAGAAAAATAGGGCTTGACATAGAGTGAAATATAGAGAGAAAGATGGAGTTATAGCCAGAGAGAATAAGCCAGAATGAGACAATGAGAGAGAGAGACAGAAAAGGCCAGAGGGAAAGAGAAAGAGCCAGAGAGTGAGATAGAAATTGAAAAAGAAAGAAAGAGAGAAAGCCACAGAGAAAGCTACAAAAACAGAGAAAAGGAGAGAGAAACAAAGGGACAGTGAGAAAAAAGCAAGAGAGATAGAAAGAGATACAAAGACAAAAAGACAGACAGATAAAGGGGGGGGGAGAGAGAAAGAAAAAGGGTGATTCAGAGAGAATGAAACAGAGACAAAGACAGAGCCATAGTGGAACAGAATGGGAGAGGAAAGAAAATGTCAGAGGAAGAGAGAGAAAGCCAGGGGAAGAGAGAGTAAAAAAGAGAGAAGGGAAGCCAAAGAGTGATAGAGAAAAAAATGAGTTTGAGAGAAACAGGTACACAAAGAGAGAAAGAACAAGAAACAGACAGAGAGAATGAGAGACAGAGAGAAAGAATGAAAGACAGAGACAGAAAGAACAAGAGACAGAGAGAGAAAGAACAAGAGACAGAGAGAGAAAGAACAAAAGACAGATAGAGAAAGAATGAAAGACAGAGAAAGAACAAAAGACACAGAGAGAAAGAACGAAAGACAGAGAAAGAATGAGAGACAGAGAGAAAAAGAACTAGAAACAGAGAAAGCAAGCCAGAGCAAGAAAGAATAGAAACTAAATGCCAGAGGGAGAAAGAGAAAGCCAAATAATAGGGAAGAGGCAATGCATAAGAAAAAAAGAAACAGGAATAAAGAATGAGAAGAGAAAGGGGGGACAAATATTGGAAAAGATAGAGAGAAAGAGAAATAAAAAGAGTAAGAAAGGCAGAAAATGCACACATACACACACACACAAGCACACACACACTCAGAAAGAGAGGAGGGGGGGGAGGAAAGCCAGAGAGTGAGAGTGAGAAAGAGAAAGAGAAAAGTAGGCATTAAGAGAGAAACTGACACAGAGAGAGCAAGCCAGAAACAAGCTAGAGAGGAAAAAGTGAAAAAGAAAGTGTCAGGGGTTGGGGGAAGAGAGACAGACAGACAGACAGGACAGAGTGAGGGGAAGACAGAGTGAGTGAGTGAGAAAAAGAAGGAAAAAGAGATTAATAGGAACCCAAAGAAAGCCAGAGAGTGAAAGAGGGATGAAAAAGAGTAAAAGAAAGAATCAGAGAGACAGAAAAAGACACAAAAGATCCAGAGAGTGCAAGCCAGAGTGAGGCAAAGAGAGAAGTGCCAGGGGAAGAAGTGCCAGAGAATGAGAGAGTGAGAAAGACAGAAAAAAAATAGTCATAAACAGAGAAAGAAAGAGAGAAAGAGCCAGAAAGAGAACTAAAACAAAAAAGACAGACAGTAAGAGAAAATTTTTTAAAAAGTGATTCAGAGAAACAGCAAGTGAGACAGAGACACAGCTAGAGATAGAAAAGAGAGAACATGACAGGGAGAGAGGAAGAGACAAAACGTGACAGTGATAAAGATAAAACAAGAGAGTGAGAGACAGAAACAATGAAAGAGAAAGAGAAGTCAGAGAGAAAGAGGCAGAGACAGTGAGAAAGTCAGAAAGAACGAGAGAGAGAGAGAGGGGGGAGAGAGAGAGAGAGAGAGAGAGAGAGAGAGAGAGAGAGAGAGAGAGAGAGAGAGAAAGAGAGAGAGAGAGAGAGAGAGAGAGAGAGAGAGAGAGAGAGAGAGAGAGAGAGAGAGAGAGAGAGAGAGAGAGAGAGAGAGAGAGAGAGAGAGAGACGAGAGAGAGAGAGAGAGGGGGGGGGGGGGGGGGGAAAGGGAGAAAATGAGACAGACAGACACAAAGACATGGAGCCAGTGAAAGAGAAAGAAAAACAGAGTCAGAGAGAAAGAGACAACTGGCCTCTTCTAGCCTCAGTGTGAGATCTCCATCTCCTCCTACCCACAAGAATCTTTGCCAATGGAGCAACTCTCCCGTCCCAGGTCAGGTCTCCTTTGCTCCACCTTCTCAGTCTTGTCCCCTACATGATCCTCTTTTTCTGAGACCAGGGAGCTCTCCTCAATGCTCATCTTTCTCAACCTTTCCCCAGCCTTTGACACAGATCACCCCTCTCTCCTTTCTGAGATTCTCTTCTCTACGGTTTTAGGACAAGATCCTCTCCAGGCTCTCCTCCACACTTTCTGACCCCTTACCTGTCTTCTGAACTGGCTCTTCCACCAGATCACATCCTCTAATCACAGGTGTCCCTCCTCCTGGCTCTTCCTCTTTTCTCCCTCTATATAATGGATCTCATCAGCTGCCATGCATTTAATCACCATCTCTGGGCTAATAATTTGCAAATTCTTCTTCCCTCTCCTGCCCTAATTTCTCTGCCGACTTTTAGTCCTGCATCCCTACTGACCTGCCTGGATACCTTTAAGTTATGTTTAAAAACTAAAAGCCATCTAAGGAAAGCCTTCTTTAATTCCTCTTCTTGTGCTTTCCCTCTTCTAATTATTTCCTATTTCATCCGTACAAAGTTGGCTATTTACCTATTGTCTCCTCATTAGACTGTAAGCTCCTTGAGGGCAGAGATTGTAGTGTGTGTGTGTGTGTGTGTGTGTGTGTGTGTGTGTGTGTGTAATTGTGTATATGAACCAGTTTGTATCAGAATGCCCAACACATGGTGGGTCTTTTATAGAAGTCTATAGAATGGAATTGAAAATTTCAGGCCTTTGATATCATCTTGTTTTATCACTCTCTTCTTCCAAATCCCTGCTTCTGCTTTTTCATTTATCTTCTCAAGTTGTAATCTAGTTCCACAAAAGCAGCAGCCTTCTGAAGGCTAGATGACACAAGGTTCTGTTCAGAAAACTCCCTATCATTCTCTTCACTGTTACCTCCAGCAGATTTCCTCATTCTTCCCTGTTCGTTTTTGTACTTTTAGAAAAAAAATTTCTTTTCATAGTCTTTCTGTTGTTTCTCTCTTGATATTGTTGTCTATGTTTATTCACTCTTCCTACATTTCTGTTGTGTGAGGCATTTAAGAAACAAATAACCCCTTTCTAGTGGTATTTCTAGAAATATTTACTATTTTACTATTTACTATTAGCTTTATGTCCCCATATTATTGTTCCCATCTGCAGGATAAGTCACCCTGGAGTACATCCTCAGCTCTAACACTCCATCCCTTCCCGGTATCTACTTGGTTTGCATTAGTCTTGCCTTATTCCAGTCAATCAGGTCCATTGTATGTGAAGGCTTGTAGAATTTTGTGCTTCTGAACTGAATTGTTCAATGTACCTACTACCAGCCTTGGAGTTTGTGACCATGTTTTATTTTGTTTCTCTGCAGGTGAATTCTTTCCATTGGAATTTTATTTTCTCTGTTCAGAACTTCTGGCCAGTTCTCTTTCTCTTTGAATTTTTTCCTTCATAATTATGTCTATTGCGCCCCCCCCCCCAGATTCTTCTGTGATCCATAGGCTGTCTGTGTGTTTGCTGTCTTGGAATTATGCACAATTTCCTTTGGCAAGAGGCAGATATTCTTTGAATTTGCTTATTTTTTTTTTAACTTCACTTCTAGGCTGCCCTTCCCTTTTTGAGTATCTGCATTCCCTATTCTCTCTTTTGCTTTCTTTGGGGTGAGTTGTCATGGAAAATTCTAGGATTTCTATTCCTTTATCTTGGCAGTTAACAAAAGAAAGAAAGAAACAAAGAAGGGTAAAAAGAGGTCAGGGTGGGAAGGAGGTACCCAGAATCATGGTGGACAACTCAGTCAGCTAGTCCCAAAAAAGGAGCACCAGATAAGAAATGAAGAGACGTGTAAAGTGAACATTTTCCTAAAAAAAAGGATTTGGAATTGATATCCTCATCGTCCTCCTCCCCTGCCCTTCCATATTTGTAATGTTCTGTTGTCTCCAGAAACTGCCGATGGCTCTCTGGGAGGAGAACTGCTGTCTCAATTCAATCCCAGACTAGACTCTTCTTCCTCCAGAGAGCAGACCCAACTCTGTCCTAGAGTAGACTAACTTCTTGCTCAATGTTGTCTTCTTTTATCCTCCCAGAGAATGGGCGTGTAAGCACTCAAGGGCTTGTGGGAAAATTACTTCAACCAATGAACTTGCTCCTTTTAAAGGTTGTGTAAACTACTTTTCATATGTAAACTCCTCCTCCGAAATTCAAAGGGGTGAACTCCCCTTAAAGGCTGGGACCAAAGGTGTGGACTAGAGAATTGTTAAGTACCACCTTAGCACTTAGTAAGAACCTAACAGTGTGTCTATTGTGTGCATACATTATTGTGTGTATTTGCATGCATACATGTAGGTTTGTGTAGAAATATACAATGTACATGTGTGTGGATACATTTTGTGCATGTTTGTCTACATGGATTTCTGTGTATATGCGCATATTATGCATATGCATGTGTATGTGAATAAACCTGTGTCCACATGCATGTATATGTGTGTAAGTACATGTGTGTATATATGTGTGTGTATCATAGAGGTACGAGGTGTCCCAAAAGTCTCTGTGTAGTTTGAGTTGCAGAGGGTTTACAAAGCTATAATAATCATGATGATGATGACGATGATATTTACATTTGATTCTAGAGTCAATAAGGAGACATGAGCCTTGGGTGAGTGGGAAGCAACACAGTCAGATCCATGTCTGAGGAAGCTCTCCTTGACCCACCTGGAAGACAAACTGGTCTTATGAGGAGGGAGGAGTCTCTTGCTATAAAAGTGGCGGGATAGTATAAGCCCTGAACTCAGACACAGCTGGAGGTGTGGAGGAAAGGGCCAGACCCAAGAAATGTGCTGAGATTTGGTCATTGCTTCTTGGCCCTGCATGGGATAGATTTTCCCCTCACATTCCCTCTGGAACGTGTCTTGCCTTCTTCTTTCCAGAAAGTCATAATCACAAGGATTTTTGTTTTGTTTTGTTTTTTGTTTTTAAGGAGTCAATTCAGCCAACCCATTCAAACGTGCCCGATGTTCTATACAACATTTACCACTCATAGGCCCTGAATTCTATGGAGAAGGGAAAATGGTGGGTTTTCTCAAGTCCTTTTCTAGGATCAAAATGGATCATTTTAATCACACAGATTTCAGATTTTGGTCCCTAAATGTACATTTCATTCCCCTCCTAGCTCCACTCCTGGCTTTTCAGACTTTGCCACGCAGCTTTCTCACTCTGGATATTCACTCAGCACTTGAAGCCTTTTTGGTCTTGGACTGTCCATTGTTCCCTGGGACCTTCTTAGCCTGGGATTTCCTTCCCCCAGGGTTAGGGTTTTCTAATTTGTGGCAAGGTTTGTCAGGTTTTTCTAATTTGTTGCAAGGTTCAGGCCATTCACCCTTCCTTCTCTTCATGGCTGGTTCCGATATTTTGTACTTTATTATCAGCCCAACATGGGCCCTTCACCCTCTGCTTTTTGGGTAACATCTCCCCCACTAGAGTTTACTTTCTTTCTGCTTGTATCTGTATATTTCCTGCTTAGCACAGTGACAGTCACAAAACAAGTATGTGATAAGAGCTTGTTGTCTTATTATTGTCTTCTTCAGAGAACCATTTATCCTTTGAGAATTGATCCATTGGGTAACATTATTGAGTACCCTACCTGATAATGACTCATACACTTTGGATGCTACACCACTCTCAAATATTATTGATATCATTTTTCCCAATCAAGACCTTCACTTTTCACCTTCACTCCATTAATTTTGTCTATTCAGTGTTTCAATGGACTGAAACCAAAGTTCTGTTTCATTTTTTGCCTTTTCTCTGCCCCCTATTTTATTTTCAATAGTACTTTATTTTCTAAATACATGTAAAGATAGTTTTCGATGTTCATTTTTGTAAGATTTTGTTTTCTGGATTTGTTTTCTCTTTCCTTCCCTTATACTCCTTCCCCAAACACCAAGCAATCTTACAAAAATTAATTATGAATAATTCTTTTAAACATATTTTCATATTTGTCATGTTGTACAAGAAAAATCAGACAATATAGAAAAACAATGAGGAAGAAAAGCAAACAAAGGTGAAAATACTAACCTTTGTTCCACATTCAGTTCTTTCTCTCTGGATGCAGATTAAACCCCATATTTTGAATAAAAGAATAATAGCCTTTCCAGACCTCAAATTAGAAAGCACAAAATTCTAAACTCTTTGCTACATTGTCTCAATTCCCTCCCTACCTAAATACATGTGCCTTCCTGATACTGTGGTTTCTGCCTCATGGAGAACTCCTATTAAGGAAAATGAGTGCCAGTAATGGCTTAAATTAAAAAAAAAAAAATAAAAGCAGAGCAATAAAAACTGAAATACTTAAAATCATTAATCGAATATTTGAGAAAACTGAGAATATCATATTAAATAATTAGAAAAAACACATTATATAATAAAAAATTGCTGAAAATGGAAGAAAATGTTTGCTAAAAATTAGATTCTGATCAACATATTATACTATGTACCAATCCCAATTTGTATGGAAGTTGAATATATAAGTGCATACCATTGAAAGAAAAAAAAAAAAGAAAGGAAAGAAGGAAGGAAGGAAGGAAGGAAGGAAGGAAGGAAGGAAGGAAGGAAGGAAGGAAGGAAGGAAGGAAGGAAGGAAGGCAGAAGGAAGGAAGGAAGGAAGGAGAGAGGGAGGGATGGAGGAGAGAGGGAGGGAGGCAGAGAGGAAAAAAAGAAAGAAATTTAGGAGAATCATGTCCATTATTTTCCTCAAATATGGGTGAGAGGAAAATCATTAATAAATAAAGGATGTAGAAGATAATAAAAGAAAAATTAATTTTTATTACATTATATTAAAAGCATTCTTGGCCAAAACACACATACACGAGGGCAGATAGAAATGTACAAAATGTATATCTTTGAAAAACTTGCCCAACTCTTGTGAAAGAGAGAAATGTAAAATTACATGAAAATAGAAAATAATACCAGCAATATTTATACTTTATAAAATAATTAAAATAGCTCGTAGTGCAGGCAAGATGGAAAAAAAAAAGAGGCTTGGAAACTTAATGGTAGACTGAATAATTAGTGGGTTAAAGAATAAATCACATAAAGAATTAATGGCTAGGAAAGCAAAGGAAAACAACAAAGTAACATATCAAAATGTCTAGGATTCAGTTACAACGTGTATTAGAAGGGGAAAAAATCTCTCTCTAAAAATACACATCTTTGGAGAAAGCAAAAAAATAAAGAATTAATGAACTGGTTATATAATCAAAAATAAACATGAAAATCAAGAAATAAACCCCAAGTGAGACAGGAGAAAAAATAATCTATCAATGTGGATAAATTAGAAAATACAAAAACATGGGCAGCTTTATGGGTTAGTAGATGATTGCTAGGTCCTGAGTCAGGAAAATCTGAATCCAAATATAGCCAGGAACACTGGCTATGTGTGCCCCTAGGCAAGTCACCTAAACAGTCTGCTTCCCTTTCTCTATCTGTTAAATAAGGTTCATAATTACACCATCTTCCTACTTGTCTTGAGAGGGTCAAATGGGAAAGTGTAAAGCACTTAGCACAATACCTTGTAGGCAGTAGGTCCTAAATCAATACTTGTTTCCTTCCTTCCCTAAAATGATAAATAATATCAAAGGTCTTCTTTGTAAAGACTTAAATGAATAGACCTTTAGAATATAAGACTTTTTAAAGAGAAAAAAAAAATCGATTTCTACTTCTAGTTCTAATCTTGCTCCAATTTCTTAGCTGGGTGACTCTAGGCAAGTCATTCTTTCAACCATCCTTTCCTTACCTGCAAAAATTAACAGGGATGGAGTATCACTAGATTTCTGGAAGGATGTAACAAATTAATTTACAACAAGTGTTTTGTAAACCTTTGGGGTTTATATGAATGTTAGTCATTATTATTTCATAGTTTTCTCCTTTCAATATTTTCTTCTGAAATAACGAAGGAACTATCCATTCAAAATTATATGATAACAAAACTAAAGATTCAAACAAATTGAACATAACTTACAAAAAGAATAAATTTTACATATGTAATTTAGATATTCTCTTTTTGTCTCAGAATTATATATTGTATAACTGTAGAATTTCCCTCGAGATTCTGGGAGTTTTGTTCTTATAAATGAATGTTGTTATTATTTGACTTAGTTTCATGAGTTATGCCCCTGTAGTTTCATTAGATAAAGAGTTCTTTTGTCAGTTAACTTATATGGAATCTATTTATATTACCTTGTTGTATCTTCAAAGCATATATAATTTTATAGTATTTAATTTAAAATGGTTTTCTTATTCAATTTCTTTAAGTGTTTAATATACCTTGTGTAAAGTCTGGCCTAGCTCCCCGAAGGCCTCAGGATCAGCCAAAGTCACAATCAGTTAAAGTCCTTGGTCTTTAGTGGGGGGGAAGTGAAGCAAAAAGACAAACTGCCATGAGGATCCTGGATTCTCGATTTCAAAGTCACCAACTTCCTTCCTCCTAGTCAGGCAGCAAAGTGAGCCTCTGGCTTGTCCCTCTAATCCTTGCCTACAATTATCTTGCCATCATCCTCCTGAGGCAGAGTGACTCTGACCTCTCTCCCTCAGCCCTCCAATCCTTGTCTACCATTATGTCACCACCACACATCCAGCAAGCACCTATGGTGAGGAAAAGCATCACATCACCATCTCATCCAAATATATGTCTATAGCACTATTATCTCACATCAAATGGGTAATTAGCCTTAAGTGCTCTGCTGTCTGATTCAAGTACACCTTTTCACAGTTTCACCCCTCTACACCTAATGGACATCATGATGGTAGGAAGAGGAAACCAAGCAGAGCAGTTACTGGCAAATGAAGAGAGGAAAGGAATTTGGAGCCCTCTAAAGAGGCAGGCTCTTGGAAGAGATTTTTGCTCTTCCAATCAGAAGTATTGAAATGAGCCCATCAAGATAAAACTGGTAACTCTGATTGTTTTAGTTGAATTGGAATATTTCAGCACAGACAACATTAATGCAGGTAGCGTAAGAAGAGAAGTGCTTGAATGAGAGAAAACAATGAGTCAATTTCTATGATAAAGGCTTCGTACCAAAGATATGACATATATACTCATATATGTTTTGTCACTTATATGTATGGTTATCAATATTCACTCACATATAGGTTTATAGATTTATCTACATATAAATATAGGATTGATGACCATGCCCACTAAATAATTAGCCAAAAATATGAGCAAAGGGTTCTCCAAAGAACAGCAAAGAATTCATCATCAAGGGGAAAAAAATTTCAAATCACAAATAAAAGACAAAATAAAGTTTTGCAAGAAAAAAGAAGGAAAAGGAAGGAGGAGGAGGACATAGAGGGGGAAAGGAAATAAGAGAATGAGAAGGAAGAAAAAGTGCAAGAAGAAGAAGTAAAAGGGGAAGAGCAGGAAGAGCGAAAGAAGAAGACAAAGAATAAAGTGTAGAGGGAGAGGAAAAGGAGAAGAAGGATAAAGAGGAAAACAAGGAGGAGGAGGAGGAAATGGAGGAAGAGGGGGAGAAGAAGGAGAGGAAGAGGAAGAAGAAGGAAGAAAGGGAGAATAAGAAGCAGGAGATGAAGAGGAAGGAGGAGGAGGAAGAAGTAGACGAGGAGGAGGAAAAGAAGGAATAGAAGGAGAAGGAAGAGGAGAAGAAGGAAGAAGGAGAAGGAGGAAGAGGAGAAGAAGAAGGAGAAGGAGAAGGAGGAGATTGAAGAAGAGAAGAAAAAAAGAAGAATTGCATTAAGAAGAAAAAGGAGAAGGAGAAAAAAAGTAGAAGGAGTGGATGCAGAATGAGAAGGAGAAATAGGAGAAAGAGAAGAAGAATGTCAGGAAGAAGTAAAAGAAAAAGAATTGGAAGAAGGAGAAGGAAGAGCACGAGGAAGGAGAGGAGAAGGTGAAAGAAGAGAAGGAGAGGAATAACAGGAAAAAGAATTGCAAGAAAAAGGAGAAGGAGAAAGACAAAGAAAAGGGAGGAGGAGAAGAGATGTAGAAGGAGGAGAATTTTATCTGTTTCTATTCTTACAAGAGGATACATGTAACTTACAATAACATGCTCATTATTATGGCAGTAAAAAGTAATACACACAGAGAGAGAGAGAGACAGAGAGAGAAAGAGACAGAGAGAGAGAAAGAGAGAGAGAGAGAGAAAGAGAGAGAGAGAGAGAGAAAGAGAGAGAGAGAAAGAGAGAGAGAGAGAGACAGATGACACAGTGTGAATTGATTATGAGAGGATGAAATCTAAAATATAAAATACAATTGAGAAGTGGTTGAGGAAAGGACTGGGAGAAAGGGAAAGGGAGAGGTGGAATGGAGTAAATTATCTGCCACAAAAGAGACAAGAAAAAGCCTCTACAATGTAGGGAAAGAGGAGAGGGGAATAGGAGTAGGGAACTTTAGTCTCATCAAAATTGGCTCAAAAGAGGAGAAGAAAGAGGCAGAGGAAAAGGAAGAGGATGAGGAGCAAAGAAGGAGATGAAGAATAAAGAGGAGATGGATAAAAAAAGAGGAGGAAAAAGAGGAGGAGGAAGTAGAAAAAGAGGAGAAGAAGGAAGAGAGGAACAGAAAGAAGAAGTGGAATAAGAAGCAGAAAAGTAAGAGAAAGGAGGAGGAAGAGAAAAGGAACAAGGAATAGGAGGAGGAGGAAGAGAAAGAGGAGAAGAAGAAGAAAGAGAAGGAACAAGGAAAAGGAGGAGGAGGAGAAAGAAGGAGAAGAAGAAGAGGAAGAGGAAGAAGGAGGAGAAGGAAGAGGAAGTGGAGGAGAAGGAGGAGGAACAAGAGAAGAAAAAGGAGAAGAAGAACTGCAAGAAGAATTGGAGGAAGGAGGAGAAAGAGAAACGAGTAGAAAGAGAAGGAGATGCAGGAGGAGGAGGAGGAGAAGGAGAAAGAATAGAAGGAGAAATAGAAGTAGAAAGAATAGAAGGAGACATAAGAGAAGGGAAGAAGAACTTCAAGAAGAAGAAAAAAGAAAAAGAATTACAAGAAGAAGGAGAAGGAGAAAGAAGAGAAGAAGAATGGCAAGAAGAATTGCAAGAAAAATAAGGAGAAAGAGAAGGAAAAAGAAGGAGGAGGAGGAGGAGATGGAGAAGGAAGAAAACAGAAATCATGAGGGACTTAACAAGGGTTATCTGTTTGCATTCCTACAAGATGTTACTTGTAACTTATAAATAACGTGCTCATTATTATGGCAGTTAAAATTATATATATATATATATATATATATATATATATATATGTATATATGTGTGTATATATATATATGTATATATATATATATATATGAGAGGGGGGGGGAGGGAGATGGCAATGTGTGGATTGAATATGAGAGGATAAAATCTAAAATCCAGGGGTGATTGAGGAAAGAAGTGGGAGAAAGGGAAAGGGAGAGGTGGAAAGGAGTAGATTATCTGCCATAAAGATACAAGAAAAAGCTGCTCCAATGTAGAGAAAGAGGAGAGGGGAGAAGGAGACTAGTCAAAATTGACTCAAAAGGAAATATCTTACATCAATATGGCTACACAATTCTATCAGCAAGCAGGAAGAGACAAAGATATGAGAAGGGGAGTGTGATAAAAGAGAGGGCATATTAGGTAGCAAAACACTTTTGAGAGGGACAGGATGAAGGGAAAGACAACAGACTAAACGGAGAGGTATAGAGTTAGCAAGAGTAATTATGAAAAGAATTGTGAAGCAAGTTTCTCGGATGAAAGCTTTACTTGGCAAATGAATAGGGAAGTGAGTCAAACTTGTTTAAAAAAAATACGAGAGAGCCATTCCCCAATTAACTCATGGTGAAAAGACATGATCTATGCTCAAAGGGTGATAAGATCCTTTGACCTATAGAAATATTATTAGCAGTTCTTTTTTCAGGACAAAAAGTTGGAAATCGAGGGGATGACTTTTCTTTGGGGAAAGACTGAATAAATTGTGGTATAGGATTATGAAGGAATATTCTTATTCTACAAGAGAAGAGAAAAATGCGGAAAGTCCTCCCTGAGTTCCAGCCCTGGGAAAGGTACTGTGTACTTAGAGCAAATTTCAAAGCTGTGGGATGATCAGTTGTGAAACACTTTGCTGTTCTCAGCAACAAAGTTATCCCAGACCAGTCTGAAGGACTGAAGACAAATGCTCTCTGTCCTAAGAGAAACTCCGATTGGGTCTGAAGGCAGACTGAAGACTTTTTCTTAAACTTCCTTTTTTCCTTGAGTGGATTGGGGTGGGGGGTGGGGAAGAGAAACACACGACATTTATACTATCTTTGGCAGCATCAATATTACCGAAATGTGTTGCCTCAATTCCCAGCAGCCTTCTTAAAAAAGGGTGGAGATGGGGAGAATGGGAGAGAATCTAGAAGTCAAAGTTTTAAAAATAAATGTAAAACATTGTTTTACACATATCTAAGTAAATAAGAATATTGCCCGCCCCTTCCCCAAAAGGCAAACATTTGTGGAGTTTCTCTCCCTCCCTTCCTCTCCTCCCCCCCCCCAGACAAGAAATTCTATACAGAACACACATGTCCATTCATGTATGTCCATACATCTACAGTCATACAAACATATTCATATCGCAGGGACTTGGCTTGGATGATCCTTAAAATGGAGCCTTAATGGTCCCCCTGCCCTGGATCGCTCCAACTGGGAGGGGACAAAGGACTGGGCCATCCTTTCAGAATGAATCCATCGTGCTGCCCCCTGCAGGTGGTATGACCCTTCTCTGAAGATGTGGATTCCCTGACATCGCAGGTGCCTCATGGGAGTATATATAAGGAGCTGGTGAGCCACTGAGGCTCACTCATTCTTGCTGGAGCTCTCCTGGTGGCGGCAGCAGCAGGAGCAGTAGAGGCAGCAGCAGCCAGAGCAGCAGCAGCAGCCAGAGCAGCAGCAGCAGCAGCCAGAGCAGCAGCAGCAGCAGCAAGAGCAGCAGCAGCAGCAGCCAGAGCAGCAGCAGCAGCAGCCAGAGCAGCAGCAGCAGCCAGAGCAGCAGCAGCAGCCAGAGCAGCAGCAGCAGCCAGAGCAGCAGCAGCAGCCAGAGCAGCGGCAGCAAGAGCAGCGGCAGCAAGAGCAGCGGCAGCAAGAGCAGCAGCAGCAGAGATTAGGAGATGAAGGCCAGACAGTCTCACTTGAAGATGTTTCCGGGGGGCACCCGCAAGGGCCCCGAAAAAAAGGACGGCGAAAACAGCGTCCAGAAGCAGGCAGAGGGCGGGAGCCGTGGCCAAGGCCAGGCGAGACAGGCAGCCAGGGCTGGGACAGTCCGGGAGTCGGAGCAGTCAGAGCTCAGGACACCCGGTTCCTGGTCCGAGTCCGCGAGGGAGTCGGAGTCGGAGTCAGAGTCGGGGACCCGGACCAGGTTGGAGTCCGGGTCGGCGAGGGAGTCCGAGTCCCGGGCCGAAACAGACTCTGGGTCCCAGTCGGAGTCCGAAGTAGAATCAGGGGGAAGAAATGAGCCCAGGGAGAAAGAGGAGAACGGAAAGGGAAACGAGGAAGAAGAGGAGGCGGAGGAGGCAGAAGACGAGGAGGAGGCAGAAGACGAGGAGGAGGCAGAAGACGAGGAGGAGGCAGAAGACGAGGAGGAGGCAGAAGACGAGGAGGAGGCAGAAGACGAGGAGGAGGCAGAAGACGAGGAGGAGGCAGAAGACGAGGAGGAGGCAGAAGACGAGGAGGAGGCAGAAGACGAGGAGGAGGCAGAAGACGAGGAGGAGGCAGAAGACGAGGAAGAGGAAGAGCGGCCCAGGAAGAAGCCCAGACACCAGGGCTTCATTTTAGATGAGGCTGAGGAGGACGATGACGAAGGAGAAGAGGAGGAGGAGGAAGCCGAGTGGGAGGTGGGCGCGGAGGAGGTCCCCGGCCCCGGCAGCCCTGAAGCCAACCCCCAGGAGGACTGCTCCGGGGCGCGGCGCCTCCAGAACGCCTGGAGGGCTGAGCGGGAGGAGGAGCTGGCCCAGTATTTCCTGCAGAAATACGCCAGGCCTGCGTGCAGGGAGGCCGGGCGCGGAGCCCCGCGGCAGCCGCCCGACCCCATCTGCCAGCAGCGGCTGCTCCCGGGCCTGCGGGACCCCAGGCTGTGGATGGTCAAGTGCAAGTCCGGGCAGGAAAAGGCCGCGGCCCTGACGCTCCTGCGCAAGTTCGCGGCCTCCCGCGGCAGCGCCAGCCCCCTGCAGATCCAGTCCGTGGTGGCTCCCCACTACCTCAAGGGCTACGTCTATGTGGAGGCCCACAAGCTGGGCCACGTACTGGACGCCATCCGGGGCGTGGCCAGCCTGCGCCAGGGCTCCCGGGCCCCGAAGCCGGTGCCCCTGGAGGAGATGCCCGACGTGCTGAGGGTGCTGCGCCGCCAGGCCCCCAGCCTGCAGCCCGGGAGCTGGGTGCGCGTCAGGGCGGGCCTCTACAAGGATGACCTCGCTCAGGTGACCCGCTCCGAGCCCGGCAACGCCTCGGTCTTCCTCAAGATGATCCCTCGCCTCGACTACAGCCTGCTCCCGGCCCGCGGGGCCCCGACCCCCGGCTCGGGCAAGAGGAAGAGGCGCCCCAGGCCGCCCCCGAAGCTCCTGGACGCCCAGAAGATCCGAGCCCTGGGAGGAAAGCTGGGCAGGGACGGAGACTTCCTCCTCTTCCGGGGGGACCGCTACAGCCCCGAGGGCTTCCTCTTCAAGACCTTCCCCCCTTCGGCCCTGGTCTGGGAGGGCGTCAGGCCGGCGCTGTCCGAGCTGCAGCACTTCCAGGAGCGCCCCGAGGCCCTGCAGGAGCTCGAGCTGCGCGTGGACGACGAAGACGAAGACGGGGCGGCGGAGCGCCGCTTCGGGGCCGGAGACAGGGTGCGGGTGAGCGCGGGCGAGCTCATCCAGCTGCGGGGCCGGGTGCTGGGCGTGAGCGGCTCCCGGGTCACCATCATGCCCGAGCACGAGCTGCTCCGGGAGCCGCTGCAGCTGGCCGCCGGGGAGCTGAGCAAGCACTTCGAGGAGGGGGAGCACGTCCAGGTGCTGGCGGGCCGCTACCGGGGCACCACCGGCTTCGTCCTCAGAGTGGAGCCCGACTTTGTCCTGCTCCTGTCCGACCTGGGCCGCGAGGAGCTCCACGTGCTCCCCGGGGACCTGCGGCTGTGCCCGGACACGGCGGCCCCGGAGGACGTGTGGGGCCGGCACCGCTGGGGGGAGCTGGTGCAGCTGAGCCCCAGCACGGTGGGCGTCATCGTGGGCCTGGACGCCTGCGCTCTGCGGCTCCTGGACATGCACGACCGGGTGGTCACCGTGAGCCGCCAAGCCGTCACCGCCAGGAGGGACACCCGCATGGCCGTGGCCCTGGACGCCCAGCACCACAGCGTGCGCGTCCGGGACTCGGTCAGGGTGGTGGAGGGCCCGCGCTCGGGGCTCGAGGCCACGGTCCTCCACCTCTTTCGGGGAATCGCCTTCCTCCGCTCCAGGACGCTCCCGGAGCACGGGGGCCTGTTCGCCTGCAAGTGCCGCCACCTCCTGCTGGCCGGCGCGGTCCGGTCCAGCCGGGGCCGCGGATTCCCGGCAGGGGGCCCGGCTGCCGGCCCGAGCCCTCCCCCCGCCAGTCCCAGACAGCCTGGCCCCGCGGGCCGGGGGCGCCCGGCCTTGGAGACAGCGGCCGCCCGGGGGCGGGACAGGGGCTGGCGGGGTCGGGGCTCCTGGGGCCGTGGGGGTCGCCGTGGGCCTCCCCCACACAGGGGCCTCGTGGGCCAGTCGGTGCGCATCTGCCAGGGGGCCTACAAGGGCTACATCGGGCGCGTGAAGGACGTGAGGGAAAACTTGGCCCGCGTGGAGCTGCACTCCACCTGTCAGACCATTTCCGTGCATCCCCAGAGACTCGTCCCACTGGGCTCCGGGCGCCCCCCACTCTGGCCTGCCGCCTCGGACACTCCCCCCAGCTCCAGCTCCCAGACGCCCACCTACGACTCAGACTCCTCTGGCAGCTACAGTCCCATCCAGGCGGGGGGAGCTTGGGACCCCAGCATCGGGAACACCCCCTCCCGCCCATAGAAAGAGCATCATCCATGCTGGTGGTGGTGGAGGAGGAGGTGGTGATTGGGGGGTGAGGGTGCTGGTGGTGGTGGTAGTGGTGGTGGTGAGGGGGGAGGAAGAAGAGAAGAGGGGGAGGAGGAGGAAGAGGAAGAAGAAGAAGAGGAAGAAGAGGAAGAAGAGGAAGAAGAGGAAGAAGAGGAAGAAGAGGAAGAAGAGGAAGAAGAGGAAGAAGAGGAAGAAGAGGAAGAAGAGGAAGAAGAAGAAGAAGAAGAAGAAGAAGAAGATCAAGAAGATCAAGAAGAAGAACAAGAACAAGAAGAAGAACAAGAAGAAGAAGAAGAAGAACAAGAACAAGAACAAGAAGAAGAGGAAGAACAAGAAGAAGACGACTCATGGAAATCTTTTATAGTATCTTGTTTATTCACATTGTTTATTATTTTAATACTTGTCTGTGTGATTCTTCCCATGCTGATGTTTTTCACCACTGAAGTATACCTTCAATTAAGACAAAAAAAGTGGGAGAAATAGAGGGTCACAGATAATGGGGGAACTCTAGGCAAGCATAGTAAAACCATGTGTAGCTTGTGTACCCTATTCTTAAAGACCTGTGGGGATGGGGACTAACCCCAGAGGTGACAGGCCAAATGATATATGGCAGATAGATGTTACATAAATGGGGGGAAACATGCCTTCATGTTAGAGCTGACAAACATTTGGGCTTTGTAGTTGCATCCTCTCTACAAAGGAAAGCTGTTTCATGTGATCAATCACTCATTTCATTGTTTTGCCTCTATGGGTATCCCACACACCATCAAGACTAATAATGGACCCTCATACACCTCAGAAATATTAAAATAGTTCTTACAGGAATTTTCCATAGATCATATTTTGGGAATTCCTTACAACACCACAGGACAGGTCACTGTAGAAAGGACAAATCAGATCCTGAAGAGATTCATCAAAAATCAGAAAGAGGGAGGAGGAGGTAGGGTTACTCAGAAAGACATAGATGAAGCATTGCATGCAATGAATTACTTACAATTTGATTCCAATGACTTAAGCCTGGCTATGGAGTATTCTCTGGTAAAAAGAGACAGAGAACCACTAAAAGATAACACCCCATCTTCCTTAAGAAGGCCCCTAAGAATGAGACCATGGTAATGAAAAAGGGTCCTGAAGGATGGGAGAGCCTCTAGGGTTCTAATTTGGGGACTGGGATATGCTTGTATCTCCACAGGAGAAAACCTTCAGCAGTGGATTTCTTCCAGACATCTCCAAATTGGCCAAAAACCAGAAGAGGAAAAGAAGGAAGATGAGGTGAGTGTCAATAAAAAGGAAGATGGGGCCCCAAGACAGCTAACAAGATGCCGTCTATACTTATGGGTTTGAGTCCTATACAGCTGGGACAAACAGCAGAACACCAAGGGTGAGCTATCGTGGACCCACCACGGCCGAGGATTTTCTCATGCTGGGAACACATACTGGATGCAGTGCTAGCAGGCAATTTGTCCCCAATAATCGGGGATGAACTTCACCTTGAGAAATACAGTGGCAGCATGGCATAGGTAAAGGACAACTCTTCTGGACTTGGGAATGGGCTTCATTTGGACTGGTCGCAAAGGAATAGTACCTATTGTGCACAAGTGGAGAGCGTGACTTTACAGTTGCCTTTTTCGGGTATGGGATATCATATAACACACATGCTGGGCATGCAGGGGACGCCCTGTCATAGAGACCCCATCATCCGTGTGGGAGGGCTGCCACAGTGTGTCTATGTAAAGGGGTCTCAGGTTGACCCTTCAGATCTTCACGCTGTGCTCATTCTCGTTCCTGTTTTACGCTTGCAGACTGGACATTGCAATCGCGGCATGAGGCTAAAGAGGACTTATGGCAGTCTCCCAGTACTTGTTTGGGGACCTTACAAAGGCAGTGCCTGGGAAGGTTGATGGAAAGCACAAGCTTCCCTGGGATACATTTTTGTCACTCAAGAATTGGGCTAGCAGTTTGTCACATGGAAAAACGTCGTGGGCCCTGGTTCTTGGACAAATGGCATGAGAACTGGCTACCGGCTCTATACTAAAGCTCGTCTGGGAGGGAGATATGCATTCCTGTGGGAGATTTTATGACTGTGACCAAGAAAACATTCGATTTCTGCAACGTTACTTGTTGGAATTGTACAGTCAATGATGGTTTAGAGAATGAAATTGAAAATCAGACTGCATTTGTTGTCCCTGAAGCTCATGTCACAGTGCTTCCTGGCAAAAGTGAGAAATGCTGTCCTACTAAAAGTGGTCATATGTTCAAAACCATCATAGAAAACAAGGAAACAGACCTGAGTCCCAGGGGAAAAAAGAGATGGATCAGCTGTGCCATATGAGGTATCACTCTGTTGGTTTCACTTGTGGCTTCCCCCATCTCTCTTGCAATATCCACATCTAACGTACAAAACAGGAAAGTACCAGCTAGGTAGAGAGAGGAACCAGCCAGGAAAGTCCCAGTGGGGTTTGCCAGACAGACTAAGATGGGGCAACAATTGTGTCCGATGAAGAAAGACTTAAGGGAAGTGTTACTAGAAATAGGAGCAGAAGCAGAATTACTAAAAGTCCAGGCTGAATTACAATGGGACTAGAGATAGGCAAAGGATTGTGTCACCTCTTTGCTGTATAGTCATACAGGATAAGATTAACAATTGGGACAGTATCAAGAGCATTTCAATGGTTTATTTCTCAGTAACAGAATTGAAGATGGCATAGATTATGTCTAGCATCTGACACAGAGAAGGTTTCTCATGAAGATTTCAATCCAGATAAACTGCTGGAAAAAAATACACATTGGTTTGATAAGACCTCTTCATGGTGCTTGGAATTAGAATCTTTGTTGCCCTGTGGCTTGTTGTGTTGTTACTACTGGGTTGTCCTGTAATCTTAGGATGCTTTGCCAGATATTTCTCCCCTGTCTTTTCAAAGGTTGTAACTCAAGAAAGGACTTCTTATCGAAAAGAAAACAATAGGGATTTGCTAAGTATGGGACTCTGCATAAAAGGAATACAGAGGCCATTTTTACCTTTGGTGCAAAATAAGTTTTTTGCCACGTTGCAGAAACACCCTTGTGGAGGAAAGAGCAGCGATGTGCCACTGAGAAAGGAGATGGTCTGAGGCTAACAGTGCAGTTTCTCATAAACAGGGATGGCTTGAAGGGCCTCCCCGCTGTGAGCGAGTTGCTCAAGTGGCTGGGTTGGCTCAATTCCCATTGGCAGATACTTGCACATGCCAAACCCATGAGCTGCTTCTCTGAAGGAGAGTAGCCCATCTGTGAAATAGGTTTCGCTCACAGGACAAAATAGTCAATTACTCTAATAAGCTAGTATGTGACAAAGCCCTAAACCCCAGCTTTTAGGATAAAAACTCACCATTTGACCAAAACTGCCGGGAAAATTGGAAACGAGTATGGCAGAAACTGGGTATTAACCGACAGCTAATACCCTATGCTAACATAAACTTGAAATGGGGTCATGATATATACATAAGGGCAGCTACTTGGGGTAGAGCCAAGTTCAAATTTGGCCCCAGACACTTCCTGGTTGTGTCATCCTGGTCAAGGCACTTAACCCCAATTGACTCAGGGGAAAAAGAGTGATAGTAAAGGAAATTAGATGAACACATGATAGTTTACCTCTCAGATCTGTAGAAATAGGGAAGCACCTGTGAGGACTAGATGTAACTGCACAAAAGGGCAGGAGGGCGCAGTTCCATTAGGAAATATTAGGAGATTCCTGGACTCTGATTATGAAAAAAAGGAGAGAGAAAGGGAGGGAGGGAGGGAGAGTGAGAGAGAGAGAGAGAGAGAGAGAGAGAGAGAGAGAGAGAGAGAGAGAGAGAGAGAGAGAGAGAGAGAGAGAGAATATGAATGAGAATCAGAGGGATAACATAGGTCAGAAAGAGCAAGAGATTAAAAACACTATGAGAGTGAAAAAAAATAGTCAGAAAGAGGCAGAAAAAAGTGAGAGAGAGAAGAGAAGAAGGAGAAAAAGAAAAGGAGGAGAGGAGAGACAGACAGAGACAGAGAGCAAGAGAGAGTGAGAGACAATAAGAATCAGAGTGGAAACGTGGTTCCTTAAGAGCTAGAACTTAAAAAACACTTTCAGAGTGGAAAAAAAAATACTCAGAAAAATGCAAAAAAAGTGAGAGAAAGAAACAGAAGAAAGAGTAAAAGCAAGAGCATGAGAGGAGAGAAAGACACACACACACACACACACACACACACACACACACACACAGAGAGAGAGAGAGAGAGAGAGAGAGAGAGAGAGAGAGAGAGAGAGAGAGAGAGAGAGAGAGAGAGAGAGAATCACAGAGGTTAAATAAGCCAGAAAGGCTAAAGAGTAAAAATAGAGACTAAGAAAAAATGAAAAAAAAAAGTCAGAAATGGACAGAAAGAGAGAAAAAGAGAGAGAAGCATAGAAATAAAGGAAGCCAGAGAATGAAAAGGAGATTGAGAAAAAGGAGTAAGTCAGAGGGGCAGCATGGAGAGAAGAAGATAAGGGAGTGTGAGAAAGACAGAGAGAGACAGAGACAGACACAGAGAGATACACCTAGATGGCACAGTGGATAGAGCACCAGCCCTGAAGTCAGGAGGACCTGAGGTCAAATCTGGCCTCAGACTCTGAACACTTCCTGGTTGTGTGACCCTGGTCAAGTCACTTAACCCCAATTGCCTCAGGGGAAAAAAGAGAGATAGTAAAGGAAATTAGATGAACAAATGACAGTTTACTTCTCAGATCTGTAGAAACAGGGAAGCACCTGTGAGGACTAGAAGTAACTGCACAAAAGGGCAGGGGGGCGCAGTTCTATTAGGAGACATTAGGAGATTCCTGGACTCGATTACAAAGTTCCCCCCTGGTTCCCTGAGGAAGGCTGCCATAATTGTGAGAGGGGGATGGGTTTCAGTTACACCTCACCGCTTACCATAAGCAATGCCCAGGAGAAATACAAACAAGCCATTCTACTGTCTATAATCTCATTAAACCAAGCCTGAAATCAGAACCAGAAAAAGAGGTCAGGGAGTTTACATTGAGGGCAAACAGGCCCATCTCTGAGCAGCAGAGGTCCCTCTCCTGAGCCAGAGGAGGCAATGCTCAATGGCCTCCCCCTCCTCCCCCTTCACCCCGCCCTGTGTGGCTCCTGTGGGGGCTCTCCTAACACAAAGCCCTAAATGAAAGAAGAAATGAGGAAATGCGGAATCTGAAATCCAAAACAGAGACAAGGGTGACATCTAGGGTTAGAGTCGGGAGTCGGGAGTCGGAACATCTAGCGGAACAAAAGCAAGAGGTGCCAATTCTACTCCACCTTCCCTTCACAAGGTTGTGCTCCTGGCTAGAGATCAAGGAGACAGGGAGGGAGGGAAGGAGGGTGTCCTGTTAGAGAGGAGGATGAGACCCTTTGACCCCGGGCAGAGAAGAGGCAGGCAGGACGGCTCCCATTGGCCACTTACTCTGTCACAGAAATTTGCTTGAAGAGGAGAAAGCAGGGGCCTGACTGGGACACTAACAATCCCCCCTTCGGCCTGCTGGGAAACCTGTGCCAGGAACTTCCCGGTATTTCTCTCCAATGCTGGGTTTCTAACGTCGTTCAGAGAACCATTCCCAAAGTCAGAACCCAGAACAGTCAGGGAGGATCCCGAGGGATTTCACCTCCACAGCAAGTTTCACTAAGCAGAGTTTTTACATCCCAAACTCTGTCCCACGGGCCTGCAGAGCACAGCCCACGGCACAGGCAGGCTTGTCAGGCTGAAATCCTGCTCTGGGGACTTCTAAAAGGTACAGATCCCATTTACTGTCATACTCCTTACCCATGACACCCTGAGGCACTTCTTAAATACAGGAGAATGGACAGTTTTCAGAGAATTTGCAGTTAGCCAGAAATCTAACAAACTTCCTGGGAGTTCTTGCATTGCTCAGCAGTAGAACCTCGGATACAGCATCTCAAGTGACTTTGCCTTAAAACAATCAGAGACTTGAAAAAGAAAAGCAACTATTCAGTTATGACCATGGTATAACCATAAGCTACTTCTCTAAATGATAGAAGCAAGTAAAGTGAAAGGATGTTCATTTAACCATCACGTGAGACAGAGAAGGTTGGAGGGTGAGCTCCAGTGAGTGGATTTGTTTTTCACTTCTAAGGAGCAGCCATGCCCAGTGAGGGAAGGGTGAACTAAGTCTATACCTTCCCAAGCCAATACAAATAACTGGTAGGCAGTTTTCTGTCCCAAATTTCAGATGAACCACCCAAAATCCCAATCAAAGACCTTCAGAAACCGAAAGGTGAGAGCCTGGAACCCTACAGCTAAAACCAAGCTTTTCCCAAACCAGACAAGTGCACAAACCAAGGCAATGGACCCCCAAGCAGGGGCTGAGTCCACTTCCCCTGCCCATACAACCCTTCTTTAAGAGTCCCTGAGGCAGGTAGGGAGAAGGCCCTGCTAGAGATTCCTTTAGCTCTCTGGTCCCATCCTTTAGGGAGGTGGTCAGTCTGAAATCCAAGGGGTGTCAAACCCCTGAGACCCTCCCTCTGAAGAGATCTTGCACAGTCCCACCTTGCCGTGCCCCATCAGGAATCCCAATCATGTCCAGGTTTCCATTTCCCAATAAAACATACTCATGGATCACCTCATGGCCGCTGCCTTCCTTTGAGTCAGTCTGCCAAAGCCCGCCGCTTTGTGTGGCTTTCCACTTCTCCTCCTCCATACCACGTGGTATCTCCCCTAAGTCCACCATGCTTCCTTCTCTTTATGGCTAACTAGCTTTTCGGGGGCTAAGTCCCTTTCAGAATTAAGCCTGCCAGCTAAGGGCATGCCCCAGCCTCAGGGGGGTGGGTTTCTTTCTCGTGGCAAAGAGAAAGTTCCACTCAGAAACTTGCCCTTTCCATCATTAATTATGAAAACCGCTTTCTATGCTCTCCCATTCTATTTCATACTGTATCCCACCATTTTGTCTACAACCTCTTCCCTAAAGTAATCCACTTTTGGCAAAGACAATGACCACCACGACTTCTTCCCGTGGCTCAATCCCTGCAGTTGGGTTCTGTCACATCACCCACATCATTTGGGTCCTCGGACCTCATCACTGGGTGCCCGCCCAACATCCCACTCCGCTCTCTGTGCCCAACATCATAACCCACATCAAACTACTTACCAATTTTAGGTTTCAATATTACAACAATAGCCCCAAATAACTTATTCAGCAACCTCACAATTTTCCTAAGTGACAGAACATCATCTATCCTAAAGATAAGCAGGAAGCTCAGGTGATTTACAGCTGGGTTTCTTTCTTTCTTTCTTTTCTTTTTTTTCTTTTTTTTTTTTTTTTTTCCTGAGGAATTGGAGTTGTGACTTGCCTTGGAGTCATAAGGCTAGAAAATGTTGTGTCTGAGGGCAGATTTGAACTCAGGACCTCTTTTCTTCAGGGCTGGTGTTCTAGTCACTGGGCCACTTAGCTGCCCCAGAGCTTACATTTTGGGGGTTAAGATGTCTTTTATTATTCTTTGATGGTCTTGTGAGTTTCAATTTTTTAATTTAAGTTTTATTATTCCACCTAAATGTCCATAACTGGAAACCAAATGCCCATTGATTTCTCACAGTAAGGCTATGTTCCCCCCCTTGAGGACTACATTGAATACCAGAAATTTGGGAGTATTATTTAATCCTTTTCATTTTCTTTTGCAAACTTATCTTTGCTGAGATCCTGGAACCTTTGTTCTCTGACTCAGTCATTATTTTATGTCACTGGTAAATCTCCATTTAGGTTTGGATCTTTTGTTGGCCATCCCTGTACCAATTTCCCTTCTTAATCATCGGGGAATGGAACCAAGAACTCCCCTGACTCACAGATGAATGTAGGAAAGAATTATTTCACATTCTTGCAAGAATGGATGCACATAGCTTGTCTCTACCCCAGAGGAACTTACTTTCTAGAATTGGAAAGTAATGGGGAGGGCTGGGGGAAAAAAACCAACTTTTTTTTCCAAATCTCAGGCCACAGGACAGTTAGGTTGGGCAGTGGATAGAGCACCAGCCCTGAAGTCAGGAGGACCTGAGGTCAAATCTGGCCTCAGACTCTGAACACTTCCTGGTTGTGTGACCCTGGTCAAGTCATTTAACCCCAATTGCCTCAGAAAAGAAAAAAAGTATATTCAAGTCTCAGGCCACCATCCCTGATTGCAAAAGTCATGCTCTGCCTCCAAGGAGGCATTATATTCTTTGGGGGGAAGATGAACTTCACCCTTGATTACTTCCTGATGTCCTTGTGGGTTTCTGGTTCCTAATTTAAGTTTCATTTCTCCAATGTAATTATCAGAACTTTGGAAATAAATTGAACATCCATCCATTTCTCACAGGGAATGAAAGGATGTTTGAATTATTTGGACCTTTTTACATTTGCATTCAGTCTCTTTATGCTACTGCTTAATTTTTGCAGAAGTTCCATATGTTGCAAAGAAATGTCCATATTCCTATTGTCCCATTTAGAAGATGGCTGGAAGTCCTTTACCTCCAGTTTCTTTAAACATTTATTCATCTCTTCTGCTTTCATCTCATTCCACATTTCTTCATTCCCCCTTTTTCCTTTTCCTTCTCTTGCAGATTCCCCTTCATCTCTTGCCATTCAACTAGTCATCTTCATTAGATTTTTTTTTAATTTCATCCATTTTTCTTCACCTTTCCAATGAGCGTTTCTCTCCTTCCCCTCACTGTCCCTCTTCTCTTTCTGTTTAGCCTAGATTTTCTTTCTCTGACCCATTGCCTTTCTCTTTTCCCTGTAAACTTCCTACAGAGAAAGCCCCCAAGGTGACCCTTCAGAGCTCTGCCCTGTAGGCTCTTCCTGCCATTCCCACAGATTAGCCCTCTCAGAATCCCATGGAGAACCGCGGGGGTCAGAGAGAACACTGCTCCACTGCAGGGAACACTGCCTCCTGAGACTGACCCTCTTGTTCTCTTTTCCAATGGGACTAGCTGAAACTTTCTCAAAAAGTCCGTGAGACTAGACCTAAGTCACATGGTCCCTATTCCCAGAGGTCTGCAGAGCCAGAAGATCAGGCCTTGAGCCCCAGGTTACAGGAAGTCACATGATCTCTTCGCCTAGAAAACTCAAAGGGTCAGACCCTAAGTGAGTTACAAGAAGGGTTTCAGCACCCCGGTGACCACTGACCAACAGCTAAGTGTCAGGAATGTGTGTAGGATTATTCCAAGGCCAGGAGAATTTGAAATCATTGACACTGGGAAAGATAATGCAGAATGTTGGAGGGGATGTGGGGAAAAAGGGACACTGATACATGGTTGGTGGAATTGTGAATACATCCAGACATTCTGGAGAGCAATTTGGAACTGTGCTCCAAAAGTTATCAAACTGTCCATACCCCTTGACCCAGCAGTGTTACTACTGGGCTTCTATCCCAAAGAGATCTTAAAGAAGGGAAAGGGACCTGTATGTGCAAGAATGTTTGTGGCAGCCCTTTTTGTAGTGGCCAGAAACTGGAAACTACGTGGATGCCCATCAATTGGAAAATAGCTGAATAAATTGTGGTATATGAATATTATGGAATATTCTTGTTCTGTAAGAAATGACCAACAGGATGATTTCAGAAAGTCCTGGAGAGAATTACATGAACTGATGCTGAGTGAAATGAGCAGGACCAGGAGATCATTATATACTTCACAAAAACAATACTATATAATGATCAATTCTAATGGACGTGGCCCCTCTTCAACAATGACATGAACCAAATCAGTTTCAATAGAGAAGTAATGAACTGAACCAGCTACACCCAGCAAAAGAACTCTGGGAGATGATTATGAACCACTACATAGAATTCCCAATCCCTCTATTTTTGTCTATTTTTGTGCCTCACACATAGTAGGCATTTAATAAATGCTTGTTAACTGAGCCTCGTGAATGAAGGTGCCTGGAAATGAATACAATATTTCAGGTGTGGTCTGACCAACTCAGGCAAGGTTCAACTGGATTATCCCTTCTATATTCAAAGAGGGATTATCAGGAATTTCTCATTCCTCTTCTTTGACAATTTGACTTGTCTGCACAAGGGCTGTTGTGTGTCTGAGGGCAGAATATAATTTATACTTTAGTATCTTAAGAGGAAGGGAAAGTAGAATGGCATAAGTTAAGCCCCTAGTTACCTATTATTATCAATTTTTACAGAATAAAAATCTGACTGATTATTGCTTCTTTCTAGATAATGGCATCAAAATTCCTTAAAAGGTAGAATTGGCCAAAAGGATAAGGAGTTAAAAAAAAAAATCTAACAGAAGAAAATAGATCCAGGGGAGATCATTTAACAATTATTAAACTACCTGAAAACTATTATCCACAAAAAGAACCTAGACTACATCCTTTAAGGAATCATCAAGGAAAACTACCCGGATATCCTAGAACCAACTGAGTGTTCCTCTCAGTTAAATGAACAATTTCAGTTTTCTTTTCAGCCATTTTTGAAAATTCTGAAACAAGTTTCAATGTGCAGTGCTCTCATAAAACGTTTTAATGGAAAATGAATTGCTATCTCAGCACCATCTGCAAATCCTTTTAAGTCAAGAAAATTGATTGTGCTCTATAATATTATCTGTCCTAATTCAATTCTAGGACATCTTATAGAATTTCTGCCAGCCAGGATGATGCCATTTCTAGATATATTGTCTCCAGGTGTTTTTGTACAATTAGAGCAGATTTGTTTCTATCATTATTTATTTCTGCAAGGTCCAGGGAGAAAGCATCAATATATTCAAGAGGAAAAGAATAATTGTTACCAATTCCCATTTCGGATTTTGAATTGCAATGTTCCTACCCCATGATGCTAACATCCTTAACCATTTATATTGTTTACCCCCCTGTACAGACTACCGTTCTTTGTTCTAGGCTTTAAAATAGGGAGGGGGAGGCAGATTGCCTTTCATTCCCAATGGCTTTAAGCTCCATAGGATAAACCAGTGGCCCTCTTTATCAGGAAATTCATGCTTATATAATAGACTACTAGTGTCCGGAGATTTGTACCTCTGTTGATTTGTTTTTACTTGTAAGAAGTAAGCTCAATCGTCTTCACACCACCAATGCAATGTCTCCTGAAGGAAAGTTTTAGCCTATACAATCTATGTTCTCTAAGTATATAAGTATATATACCATCAGATGATAATCTGCAAAGAGAGATTGGAGTTTGGTTTCCTCATTACCTACTCTAATTCCTTTAATCTCTTTCTCAGCTCTTATTGCTGAGACTAGCATTTCGAATACAATAGTGAATAGTAATGGTGATAGAAGGCAACCGTGTTTCACTCCTGATCTTACTGGAAAAGGTTCCAGTTTATCCCCATTACACCTGTGCATCCATTGTTTTTGAACAAAATTACCCAATACTAAAATGTGCCAAAAGCAGCCAAATGTATCCTTTGCTTTCAAAACAAATTAACCAAAACAATATTGTGCCAGAGGCACCCAAAAGTATCTGTTGCACAGGTACCCCAATGTATCCTTTGCTTTTAAACAAAATTACCAAAAAGAAAGCTGTTCCATAGGCAACCAAATATATCCCTTGCTTTTAAATCAAACTGGTGTGTGGAGTAAGATATGGTGAAGAACTGACAGATTAAGCACATATTGATCAGAGACTGCTAGCTAACGTAAACCAGACCTATAGGCCCCAGCCATGTGAAGGCCGAGGCCGCATTCCATTGTCCAAAGAAGAAGAGGCTGTAAATCACTTTGTCAGGTTGCACTCCACTGACCAAATTGGTGGGTGGGGATGGTGCAAATTTGTATGACCACTCACAACCTACGGAGGGTGGGATTTTGGAAGTTCTTTGTCTGAAATGTATAAAAGTTGTGAACATTTTCAAGGGAGTGGTTCTCTCCTACTGTGAATTTGGCTCACAGACCAGGATGGGGTCCGCTTCTCAAGATTCTAATAAATAATTCTGCTTTTCTATGAGTGATCTCTGAGTAGTCATTTTTGAATAGGATTTTTTACCCCTCACACTGGCACCCAAATGTGTCTTTTGTTTTGAAACAAAAATTATCAAAAATCATGTTTTGCCAGAAGCATCAACAAGTATCCTTCACTTTTAAACAAAATTACCCAAAACCAAGTTTTGCCACAGACACCAAAAGGTATCCCTTGCTTTTAATCTGAATTGCCAAATACCAAGTTGTACCACACATACCAAAATACATACATTTCTTTTAAAGCAAAACAAAAATTACCCAAAATGTATCATTAGCTTTAAAATCAAAATTACCTAAAGCCAAGTTTTGCCATGGCCACCAAATATACCCATTGTTTTAAACAACATTACCCAAAGCCAAGTTGTGCCACAGGCACCCAAAAGTATGTGTTAGTTTAAAAAAATACCCAAAATCAAGTTGTGATACAGGCACCCAAATGTATCTTTTGCTTTTAAACAAAATTAATCCAAAACCAAGATGTGCCTCGTGCACCCAAATGTATCTGTGGGTTTTAAACAAAATTACTCAAAACCAAGTTGTGCCATAGGCACCCAAATGTATCTTTTGTTTTATACATATATCCCAAAACCAATTTGTGCTAGAGGCACTCAAATATATCTCTTGCTTTTAAACAAATATTATCAAAAGCCAAATTGTGCCAGAAGTACCCAAATGTATCCCCTGCTTTAAAACCACATTAAACAAAAATAAGTGTACCATAGTCACCCAAATGTATTTTTAGCTTTTAAACAAAAGTACCCAAAACCAAGTTGTGCCACAAGCACCCAAACGTATCCCCTGCTTTGAAACCACATTAAACAAAAACAAGTTGTGCCATAGGCACTCATATGTAGCTTTAACTTTACTCAAAATCAAGTTGTGCCACAGGGACCCAAATGTATCTTTAAAAAAAAAAAAAAATTACCAAAAACCAAGTTCTGTCACAGGCACCCAAATGTATCCTTTGCTTTTAAACAAAATTACCCTTTAAAAAATTGTGAAGGAGGCACCAAAATGTATCTTTCACTTTAAGACAAAAATCACCTAAACCCAAGTTTTGCCCCAGGCCACCAAATGTATTTATTGCTTTTAAACAATATTACCCAATACCAAATTGTACCACAGGTACCCAAATATATCCCTCGCTTTTAAACAATAGTAACCAAAACCAAGTTGTGCCATAGGCACCCAAATGATTCTGTTGCTTTTAAACAAAATTATCCAAAACCAAATTATGCTACAGGCACTCAAATGTTTCCCTGGCTATGAAATAAAAATTATCCAAACAAAGTTTTGCCTCAGGCACCCAAATGTATCTTTTGACTTTAAACCAAATTACTCAAAACCAAGTTTTCCACAGGCACTCAAATGTATTTTTTCTTTTAAACAAACATTATCAAAAAACAAAACAAAACAAAACAAAGCAACAACAACAACAAAAACAAGTTGTGTCAGAAGTACCCAAAAGTATCCTTTACTTTTAAACAAAATTACCCAAAATTAAGCTTTACACAGGCACCCAAATGTATTCTTTGCTTTTAAACCAAATTAACCAAAACCAAGTTTTGCCCTAGGCAACCAAATAGATCCCTTGCTTTTAAACAAAATTACCCAACACCAAGTTGTGCTACAGATACCCAAATTTATCCTTTGCAATTAAACAAGTTTACCCATTACAAAGTTGTGCCACAGGCACCAGAATGTATTCTTAGCTTTAAAACAAAACTTATCTAAAACCAACTTTTGCCACAGTTCAGCAAATGTATTCATTGCTTTTAAACAAAATTACCCAAAACCAATTTGTGCCACAAATACCATAATGTAGCCTTTCCATTCGAACAAAAATTACCCAAAACCAAATCGTACACAAGTACCGAAATGTATCCTTGGCTTTTAAACAAAATTACCCAATACCAAGTTGTGCCCCAGACAACCAAATGTATCCCTTGCTTTTAAACAAAAGTAACCCAAATCAAGTTGTGACATAGGCACCCAAATGTATCATTTGTTTTAAACCAAATTATGCAAAACAAAGTTGTGCCACAGGCACTCAAATGTATCTTTTGCTTTTAAAAAAAATGAGCAAAAACCAAGTTGTGCCAGAAGCACCAGAAAGTATCCTTTACTTTCAAACAAAAATACCCAAAATCAAGTTGTGTTACATGCACCCAAATGTATCCTTTGCTTATTTAAAAAAAATGCCCAATATCAAGTTGTACCAAAGGTACCAAAAGTATCCTTTGCTTTTAAATAAATAATTATCAAAACCAAGTTTTGCACAGGCACCAAAATATATCTTTTTTTTAAATACAAATTACCCAACACTGTCTCTTTTTCTGTCTGGTATTTCTCACAAGGTCCCTGTTCCTTTCTCTCTCTTAGTTTCACTGATGATTTCTCTCTCACTCTCTTCTTTCCCTCCCTCTATGCTTATTTGTCTATATTTCTCTGGTACTTTCTCTCTCTCTCTCTCTCTCTCTCTCTCTCTCTCTCTCTCTCTCTCTCTCTCTCTCTCACACACACACACACACACACACACACACACACACACACACACACACGGACACACACGGACACACACAGCCAAAGTGAGAGGAGTCAAAAAGGGACAGAGAGAGAAAGTCACAAAGAATGAGAAAGAAAAAGAGAAACAGAATGCTAGAGAAATACAGAGACAGAATGACAGATAGCTCTAGAGAGGGAAAAGAAAAAGTGAGAGAGAAAGAAAAATAGGGCTTGACATAGAGTGAAATATAGAGAGAAAGATGGAGTTATAGCCAGAGAGAATAAGCCAGAATGAGACAATGAGAGAGAGAGACAGAAAAGGCCAGAGGGAAAGAGAAAGAGCCAGAGAGTGAGATAGAAATTGAAAAAGAAAGAAAGAGAGAAAGCCACAGAGAAAGCTACAAAAACAGAGAAAAGGAGAGAGAAACAAAGGGACAGTGAGAAAAAAGCAAGAGAGATAGAAAGAGATTACAAAGACAAAAAGACAGACAGATAAAGGGGGGGGGAGAGAGAAAGAAAAAGGGTGATTCAGAGAGAATGAAACAGAGACAAAGACAGAGCCATAGTGGAACAGAATGGGAGAGGAAAGAAAATGTCAGAGGAAGAGAGAGAAAGCCAGGGGAAGAGAGAGTAAAAAAGAGAGAAGGGAAGCCAAAGAGTGATAGAGAAAAAAATGAGTTTGAGAGAAACAGGTACACAAAGAGAGAAAGAACAAGAAACAGACAGAGAGAATGAGAGACAGAGAGAAAGAATGAAAGACAGAGACAGAAAGAACAAGAGACAGAGAGAGAAAGAACAAGAGACAGAGAGAGAAAGAACAAAAGACAGATAGAGAAAGAATGAAAGACAGAGAAAGAACAAAAGACACAGAGAGAAAGAATGAAAGACAGAGAAAGAATGAGAGACAGAGAGAAAAAGAACTAGAAACAGAGAAAGCAAGCCAGAGCAAGAAAGAATAGAAACTAAATGCCAGAGGGAGAAAGAGAAAGCCAAATAATAGGGAAGAGGCAATGCATAAGAAAAAAAGAAACAGGAATAAAGAATGAGAAGAGAAAGGGGGGACAAATATTGAAAAGATAGAGAGAAAGAGAAATAAAAAGAGTAAGAAAGGCAGAAAATGCACACACACACACACACGCACACACACACTCAGAAAGAGAGGAGGGGGGGGGAGGAAAGCCAGAGAGTGAGAGTGAGAAAGAGAAAGAGAAAAGTAGGCATTAAGAGAGAAACTGACACAGAGAGAGCAAGCCAGAAACAAGCTAGAGAGGAAAAAGTGAAAAAGAAAGTGTCAGGGGTTGGGGGAAGAGAGACAGACAGACAGACAGGACAGAGTGAGGGGAAGACAGAGTGAGTGAGTGAGAAAAAGAAGGAAAAAGAGATTAATAGGAACCCAAAGAAAGCCAGAGAGTGAAAGAGGGATGAAAAAGAGTAAAAGAAAGAATCAGAGAGACAGAAAAAGACACAAAAGATCCAGAGAGTGCAAGCCAGAGTGAGGCAGAGAGAAGTGCCAGGGGAAGAAGTGCCAGAGAATGAGAGAGTGAGAAAGACAGAAAAAAAATAGTCATAAACAGAGAAAGAAAGAGAGAAAGAGCCAGAAAGAGAACTAAAACAAAAAAGACAGACAGTAAGAGAAAATTTTTTAAAAAGTGATTCAGAGACACAGCAAGTGAGACAGAGACACAGCTAGAGATAGAAAAGAGAGAACATGACAGGGAGAGAGGAAGAGACAAAACGTGACAGTGATAAAGATAAAACAAGAGAGTGAGAGACAGAAACAATGAAAGAGAAAGAGAAGTCAGAGAGAAAGAGGCAGAGACAGTGAGAAAGTCAGAAAGAACGAGAGAGAGAGAGAGGGGGGAGAGAGAGAGAGAGAGAGAGAGAGAGAGAGAGAGAGAGAGAGAGAGAGAGAGAGAGAGAGAGAGAGAGAGAGAGAGAGAGAGAGAGAGGCGGGGGGAGAGAGAGAGAGAGAGAGAGAGAGAGAGAGAGAGAGAGAGAGGCGGGGGGAGAGAGAGAGAGAGAGAGAGAGAGAGAGAGAGAGAGAGAGAGAGAGAGAGAGAGAGAGAGAGATGAGAGAGAGAGAGAGAGAGGGAGGGGAGAGGGGGGGGGGGGAAAGGGAGAAAATGAGACAGACAGACACAAAGACATGGAGCCAGTGAAAGAGAAAGAAAAACAGAGTCAGAGAGAAAGAGACAACTGGCCTCTTCTAGCCTCAGTGTGAGATCTCCATCTCCTCCTACCCACAAGAATCTTTGCCAATGGAGCAACTCTCCCGTCCCAGGTCAGGTCTCCTTTGCTCCACCTTCTCAGTCTTGTCCCCTACATGATCCTCTTTTTCTGAGACCAGGGAGCTCTCCTCAATGCTCATCTTTCTCAACCTTTCCCCAGCCTTTGACACAGATCACCCCTCTCTCCTTTCTGAGATTCTCTTCTCTACGGTTTTAGGACAAGATCCTCTCCAGGCTCTCCTCCACACTTTCTGACCCCTTACCTGTCTTCTGAACTGGCTCTTCCACCAGATCACATCCTCTAATCACAGGTGTCCCTCCTCCTGGCTCTTCCTCTTTTCTCCCTCTATATAATGGATCTCATCAGCTGCCATGCATTTAATCACCATCTCTGGGCTAATAATTTGCAAATTCTTCTTCCCTCTCCTGCCCTAATTTCTCTGCCGACTTTTAGTCCTGCATCCCTACTGACCTGCCTGGATACCTTTAAGTTATGTTTAAAAACTAAAAGCCATCTAAGGAAAGCCTTCTTTAATTCCTCTTCTTGTGCTTTCCCTCTTCTAATTATTTCCTATTTCATCCGTACAAAGTTGGCTATTTACCTATTGTCTCCTCATTAGACTGTAAGCTCCTTGAGGGCAGAGATTGTAGTGTGTGTGTGTGTGTGTGTGTGTGTGTGTGTGTGTAATTGTGTATATGAACCAGTTTGTATCAGAATGCCCAACACATGGTGGGTCTTTTATAGAAGTCTATAGAATGGAATTGAAAATTTCAGGCCTTTGATATCATCTTGGTTTATCACTCTCTTCTTCCAAATCCCTGCTTCTGCCTTTTTCATTTATCTTCTCAAGTTGTAATCTAGTTCCACAAAAGCAGCAGCCTTCTGAAGGCTAGATGACACAAGGTTCTGTTCAGAAAACTCCCTATCATTCTCTTCACTGTTACCTCCAGCAGATTTCCTCATTCTTCCCTGTTCGTTTTTGTACTTTTAGAAAAAAAATTTCTTTTCATAGTCTTTCTGTTGTTTCTCTCTTGATATTGTTGTCTATGTTTATTCACTCTTCCTACATTTCTGTTGTGTGAGGCATTTAAGAAACAAATAACCCCTTTCTAGTGGTATTTCTAGAAATATTTACTATTTTACTATTTACTATTAGCTTTATGTCCCCATATTATTGTTCCCATCTGCAGGATAAGTCACCCTGGAGTACATCCTCAGCTCTAACACTCCATCCCTTCCCGGTATCTACTTGGTTTGCATTAGTCTTGCCTTATTCCAGTCAATCAGGTCCATTGTATGTGAAGGCTTGTAGAATTTTGTGCTTCTGAACTGAATTGTTCAATGTACCTACTACCAGCCTTGGAGTTTGTGACCATGTTTTATTTTGTTTCTCTGCAGGTGAATTCTTTCCATTGGAATTTTATTTTCTCTGTTCAGAACTTCTGGCCAGTTCTCTTTCTCTTTGAATTTTTTCCTTCATAATTATGTCTATTGCGCCCCCCCCCCCAGATTCTTCTGTGATCCATAGGCTGTCTGTGTGTTTGCTGTCTTGGAATTATGCACAATTTCCTTTGGCAAGAGGCAGATATTCTTTGAATTTGCTTATTTTTTTTTTAACTTCACTTCTAGGCTGCCCTTCCCTTTTTGAGTATCTGCATTCCCTATTCTCTCTTTTGCTTTCTTTGGGGTGAGTTGTCATGGAAAATTCTAGGATTTCTATTCCTTTATCTTGGCAGTTAACAAAAGAAAGAAAGAAACAAAGAAGGGTAAAAAGAGGTCAGGGTGGGAAGGAGGTACCCAGAATCATGGTGGACAACTCAGTCAGCTAGTCCCAAAAAAGGAGCACCAGATAAGAAATGAAGAGACGTGTAAAGTGAACATTTTCCTAAAAAAAAGGATTTGGAATTGATATCCTCATCGTCCTCCTCCCCTGCCCTTCCATATTTGTAATGTTCTGTTGTCTCCAGAAACTGCCGATGGCTCTCTGGGAGGAGAACTGCTGTCTCAATTCAATCCCAGACTAGACTCTTCTTCCTCCAGAGAGCAGACCCAACTCTGTCCTAGAGTAGACTAACTTCTTGCTCAATGTTGTCTTCTTTTATCCTCCCAGAGAATGGGCGTGTAAGCACTCAAGGGCTTGTGGGAAAATTACTTCAACCAATGAACTTGCTCCTTTTAAAGGTTGTGTAAACTACTTTTCATATGTAAACTCCTCCTCCGAAATTCAAAGGGGTGAACTCCCCTTAAAGGCTGGGACCAAAGGTGTGGACTAGAGAATTGTTAAGTACCACCTTAGCACTTAGTAAGAACCTAACAGTGTGTCTATTGTGTGCATACATTATTGTGTGTATTTGCATGCATACATGTAGGTTTGTGTAGAAATATACAATGTACATGTGTGTGGATACATTTTGTGCATGTTTGTCTACATGGATTTCTGTGTATATGCGCATATTATGCATATGCATGTGTATGTGAATAAACCTGTGTCCACATGCATGTATATGTGTGTAAGTACATGTGTGTATATATGTGTGTGTATCATAGAGGTACGAGGTGTCCCAAAAGTCTCTGTGTAGTTTGAGTTGCAGAGGGTTTACAAAGCTATAATAATCATGATGATGATGACGATGATATTTACATTTGATTCTAGAGTCAATAAGGAGACATGAGCCTTGGGTGAGTGGGAAGCAACACAGTCAGATCCATGTCTGAGGAAGCTCTCCTTGACCCACCTGGAAGACAAACTGGTCTTATGAGGAGGGAGGAGTCTCTTGCTATAAAAGTGGCGGGATAGTATAAGCCCTGAACTCAGACACAGCTGGAGGTGTGGAGGAAAGGGCCAGACCCAAGAAATGTGCTGAGATTTGGTCATTGCTTCTTGGCCCTGCATGGGATAGATTTTCCCCTCACATTCCCTCTGGAACGTGTCTTGCCTTCTTCTTTCCAGAAAGTCATAATCACAAGGATTTTTGTTTTGTTTTGTTTTTTGTTTTTAAGGAGTCAATTCAGCCAACCCATTCAAACATGCCCGATGTTCTATACAACATTTACCACTCATAGGCCCTGAATTCTATGGAGAAGGGAAAATGGTGGGTTTTCTCAAGTCCTTTTCTAGGATCAAAATGGATCATTTTAATCACACAGATTTCAGATTTTGGTCCCTAAATGTACATTTCATTCCCCTCCTAGCTCCACTCCTGGCTTTTCAGACTTTGCCACGCAGCTTTCTCACTCTGGATATTCACTCAGCACTTGAAGCCTTTTTGGTCTTGGACTGTCCATTGTTCCCTGGGACCTTCTTAGCCTGGGACTTCCTTCCCCCAGGGTTAGGGTTTTCTAATTTGTGGCAAGGTTTGTCAGGTTTTTCTAATTTGTTGCAAGGTTCAGGCCATTCACCCTTCCTTCTCTTCATGGCTGGTTCCGATATTTTGTACTTTATTATCAGCCCAACATGGGCCCTTCACCCTCTGCTTTTTGGGTAACATCTCCCCCACTAGAGTTTACTTTCTTTCTGCTTGTATCTGTATATTTCCTGCTTAGCACAGTGACAGTCACAAAACAAGTATGTGATAAGAGCTTGTTGTCTTATTATTGTCTTCTTCAGAGAACCATTTATCCTTTGAGAATTGATCCATTGGGTAACATTATTGAGTACCCTACCTGATAATGACTCATACACTTTGGATGCTACACCACTCTCAAATATTATTGATATCATTTTTCCCAATCAAGACCTTCACTTTTCACCTTCACTCCATTAATTTTGTCTATTCAGTGTTTCAATGGACTGAAACCAAAGTTCTGTTTCATTTTTTGCCTTTTCTCTGCCCCCTATTTTATTTTCAATAGTACTTTATTTTCTAAATACATGTAAAGATAGTTTTCGATGTTCATTTTTGTAAGATTTTGTTTTCTGGATTTGTTTTCTCTTTCCTTCCCTTATACTCCTTCCCCAAACACCAAGCAATCTTACAAAAATTAATTATGAATAATTCTTTTAAACATATTTTCATATTTGTCATGTTGTACAAGAAAAATCAGACAATATAGAAAAACAATGAGGAAGAAAAGCAAACAAAGGTGAAAATACTAACCTTTGTTCCACATTCAGTTCTTTCTCTCTGGATGCAGATTAAACCCCATATTTTGAATAAAAGAATAATAGCCTTTCCAGACCTCAAATTAGAAAGCACAAAATTCTAAACTCTTTGCTACATTGTCTCAATTCCCTCCCTACCTAAATACATGTGCCTTCCTGATACTGTGGTTTCTGCCTCATGGAGAACTCCTATTAAGGAAAATGAGTGCCAGTAATGGCTTAAATTAAAAAAAAAAAATAAAAGCAGAGCAATAAAAACTGAAATACTTAAAATCATTAATCGAATATTTGAGAAAACTGAGAATATCATATTAAATAATTAGAAAAAACACATTATATAATAAAAAATTGCTGAAAATGGAAGAAAATGTTTGCTAAAAATTAGATTCTGATCAACATATTATACTATGTACCAATCCCAATTTGTATGGAAGTTGAATATATAAGTGCATACCATTGAAAGAAAAAAAAAAAGAAAGGAAAGAAGGAAGGAAGGAAGGAAGGAAGGAAGGAAGGAAGGAAGGAAGGAAGGAAGGAAGGAAGGAAGGAAGGAAGGAAGGAAGGAAGGAAGGAAGGAAGGAAGGAAGGAAGGAAGGAAGGAAGGAAGGAAGGAAGGAAGGCAGAAGGAAGGAAGGAAGGAAGGAGAGAGGGAGGGATGGAGGAGAGAGGGAGGGAGGCAGAGAGGAAAAAAAGAAAGAAATTTAGGAGAATCATGTCCATTATTTTCCTCAAATATGGGTGAGAGGAAAATCATTAATAAATAAAGGATGTAGAAGATAATAAAAGAAAAATTAATTTTTATTACATTATATTAAAAGCATTCTTGGCCAAAACACACATACACGAGGGCAGATAGAAATGTACAAAATGTATATCTTTGAAAAACTTGCCCAACTCTTGTGAAAGAGAGAAATGTAAAATTACATGAAAATAGAAAATAATACCAGCAATATTTATACTTTATAAAATAATTAAAATAGCTCGTAGTGCAGGCAAGATGGAAAAAAAAAGAGGCTTGGAAACTTAATGGTAGACTGAATAATTAGTGGGTTAAAGAATAAATCACATAAAGAATTAATGGCTAGGAAAGCAAAGGAAAACAACAAAGTAACATATCAAAATGTCTAGGATTCAGTTACAACGTGTATTAGAAGGGGAAAAAATCTCTCTCTAAAAATACACATCTTTGGAGAAAGCAAAAAAATAAAGAATTAATGAACTGGTTATATAATCAAAAATAAACATGAAAATCAAGAAATAAACCCCAAGTGAGACAGGAGAAAAAATAATCTATCAATGTGGATAAATTAGAAAATACAAAAACATGGGCAGCTTTGTGGGTTAGTAGATGATTGCTAGGTCCTGAGTCAGGAAAATCTGAATCCAAATATAGCCAGGAACACTGGCTATGTGTGCCCCTAGGCAAGTCACCTAAACAGTCTGCTTCCCTTTCTCTATCTGTTAAATAAGGTTCATAATTACACCATCTTCCTACTTGTCTTGAGAGGGTCAAATGGGAAAGTGTAAAGCACTTAGCACAATACCTTGTAGGCAGTAGGTCCTAAATCAATACTTGTTTCCTTCCTTCCCTAAAATGATAAATAATATCAAAGGTCTTCTTTGTAAAGACTTAAATGAATAGACCTTTAGAATATAAGACTTTTTAAAGAGAAAAAAAAAATCGATTTCTACTTCTAGTTCTAATCTTGCTCCAATTTCTTAGCTGGGTGACTCTAGGCAAGTCATTCTTTCAACCATCCTTTCCTTACCTGCAAAAATTAACAGGGATGGAGTATCACTAGATTTCTGGAAGGATGTAACAAATTAATTTACAACAAGTGTTTTGTAAACCTTTGGGGTTTATATGAATGTTAGTCATTATTATTTCATAGTTTTCTCCTTTCAATATTTTCTTCTGAAATAACGAAGGAACTATCCATTCAAAATTATATGATAACAAAACTAAAGATTCAAACAAATTGAACATAACTTACAAAAAGAATAAATTTTACATATGTAATTTAGATATTCTCTTTTTGTCTCAGAATTATATATTGTATAACTGTAGAATTTCCCTCGAGATTCTGGGAGTTTTGTTCTTATAAATGAATGTTGTTATTATTTGACTTAGTTTCATGAGTTATGCCCCTGTAGTTTCATTAGATAAAGAGTTCTTTTGTCAGTTAACTTATATGGAATCTATTTATATTACCTTGTTGTATCTTCAAAGCATATATAATTTTATAGTATTTAATTTAAAATGGTTTTCTTATTCAATTTCTTTAAGTGTTTAATATACCTTGTGTAAAGTCTGGCCTAGCTCCCCGAAGGCCTCAGGATCAGCCAAAGTCACAATCAGTTAAAGTCCTTGGTCTTTAGTGGGGGGGAAGTGAAGCAAAAAGACAAACTGCCATGAGGATCCTGGATTCTCGATTTCAAAGTCACCAACTTCCTTCCTCCTAGTCAGGCAGCAAAGTGAGCCTCTGGCTTGTCCCTCTAATCCTTGCCTACAATTATCTTGCCATCATCCTCCTGAGGCAGAGTGACTCTGACCTCTCTCCCTCAGCCCTCCAATCCTTGTCTACCATTATGTCACCACCACACATCCAGCAAGCACCTATGGTGAGGAAAAGCATCACATCACCATCTCATCCAAATATATGTCTATAGCACTATTATCTCACATCAAATGGGTAATTAGCCTTAAGTGCTCTGCTGTCTGATTCAAGTACACCTTTTCACAGTTTCACCCCTCTACACCTAATGGACATCATGATGGTAGGAAGAGGAAACCAAGCAGAGCAGTTACTGGCAAATGAAGAGAGGAAAGGAATTTGGAGCCCTCTAAAGAGGCAGGCTCTTGGAAGAGATTTTTGCTCTTCCAATCAGAAGTATTGAAATGAGCCCATCAAGATAAAACTGGTAACTCTGATTGTTTTAGTTGAATTGGAATATTTCAGCACAGACAACATTAATGCAGGTAGCGTAAGAAGAGAAGTGCTTGAATGAGAGAAAACAATGAGTCAATTTCTATGATAAAGGCTTCGTACCAAAGATATGACATATATACTCATATATGTTTTGTCACTTATATGTATGGTTATCAATATTCACTCACATATAGGTTTATAGATTTATCTACATATAAATATAGGATTGATGACCATGCCCACTAAATAATTAGCCAAAAATATGAGCAAAGGGTTCTCCAAAGAACAGCAAAGAATTCATCATCAAGGGGAAAAAAATTTCAAATCACAAATAAAAGACAAAATAAAGTTTTGCAAGAAAAAAGAAGGAAAAGGAAGGAGGAGGAGGACATAGAGGGGGAAAGGAAATAAGAGAATGAGAAGGAAGAAAAAGTGCAAGAAGAAGAAGTAAAAGGGGAAGAGCAGGAAGAGCGAAAGAAGAAGACAAAGAATAAAGTGTAGAGGGAGAGGAAAAGGAGAAGAAGGATAAAGAGGAAAACAAGGAGGAGGAGGAGGAAATGGAGGAAGAGGGGGAGAAGAAGGAGAGGAAGAGGAAGAAGAAGGAAGAAAGGGAGAATAAGAAGCAGGAGATGAAGAGGAAGGAGGAGGAGGAAGAAGTAGACGAGGAGGAGGAAAAGAAGGAATAGAAGGAGAAGGAAGAGGAGAAGAAGGAAGAAGGAGAAGGAGGAAGAGGAGAAGAAGAAGGAGAAGGAGAAGGAGGAGATTGAAGAAGAGAAGAAAAAAAGAAGAATTGCATTAAGAAGAAAAAGGAGAAGGAGAAAAAAAGTAGAAGGAGTGGATGCAGAATGAGAAGGAGAAATAGGAGAAAGAGAAGAAGAATGTCAGGAAGAAGTAAAAGAAAAAGAATTGGAAGAAGGAGAAGGAAGAGCACGAGGAAGGAGAGGAGAAGGTGAAAGAAGAGAAGGAGAGGAATAACAGGAAAAAGAATTGCAAGAAAAAGGAGAAGGAGAAAGACAAAGAAAAGGGAGGAGGAGAAGAGATGTAGAAGGAGGAGAATTTTATCTGTTTCTATTCTTACAAGAGGATACATGTAACTTACAATAACATGCTCATTATTATGGCAGTAAAAAGTAATACACACAGAGAGAGAGAGAGACAGAGAGAGAAAGAGACAGAGAGAGAGAAAGAGAGAGAGAGAGAGAAAGAGAGAGAGAGAGAGAAAGAGAAAGAGAGAAAGAGAGAGAGAGAGAGAGAGACAGATGACACAGTGTGAATTGATTATGAGAGGATGAAATCTAAAATATAAAATACAATTGAGAAGTGGTTGAGGAAAGGACTGGGAGAAAGGGAAAGGGAGAGGTGGAATGGAGTAAATTATCTGCCACAAAAGAGACAAGAAAAAGCCTCTACAATGTAGGGAAAGAGGAGAGGGGAATAGGAGTAGGGAACTTTAGTCTCATCAAAATTGGCTCAAAAGAGGAGAAGAAAGAGGCAGAGGAAAAGGAAGAGGATGAGGAGCAAAGAAGGAGATGAAGAATAAAGAGGAGATGGATAAAAAAAGAGGAGGAAAAAGAGGAGGAGGAAGTAGAAAAAGAGGAGAAGAAGGAAGAGAGGAACAGAAAGAAGAAGTGGAATAAGAAGCAGAAAAGTAAGAGAAAGGAGGAGGAAGAGAAAAGGAACAAGGAATAGGAGGAGGAGGAAGAGAAAGAGGAGAAGAAGAAGAAAGAGAAGGAACAAGGAAAAGGAGGAGGAGGAGAAAGAAGGAGAAGAAGAAGAGGAAGAGGAAGAAGGAGGAGAAGGAAGAGGAAGTGGAGGAGAAGGAGGAGGAACAAGAGAAGAAAAAGGAGAAGAAGAACTGCAAGAAGAATTGGAGGAAGGAGGAGAAAGAGAAACGAGTAGAAAGAGAAGGAGATGCAGGAGGAGGAGGAGGAGAAGGAGAAAGAATAGAAGGAGAAATAGAAGTAGAAAGAATAGAAGGAGACATAAGAGAAGGGAAGAAGAACTTCAAGAAGAAGAAAAAAGAAAAAGAATTACAAGAAGAAGGAGAAGGAGAAAGAAGAGAAGAAGAATGGCAAGAAGAATTGCAAGAAAAATAAGGAGAAAGAGAAGGAAAAAGAAGGAGGAGGAGGAGGAGATGGAGAAGGAAGAAAACAGAAATCATGAGGGACTTAATAAGGGTTATCTGTTTGCATTCCTACAAGATGTTACTTGTAACTTATAAATAACGTGCTCATTATTATGGCAGTTAAAATTATATATATATATATATATATATATATATGTATATATGTGTGTATATATATATGTATATATATATATATATATATATATATATATATATATGAGAGGGGGGAGGGAGATGGCAATGTGTGGATTGAATATGAGAGGATAAAATCTAAAATCCAGGGGTGATTGAGGAAAGAAGTGGGAGAAAGGGAAAGGGAGAGGTGGAAAGGAGTAGATTATCTGCCATAAAGATACAAGAAAAAGCTGCTCCAATGTAGAGAAAGAGGAGAGGGGAGAAGGAGACTAGTCAAAATTGACTCAAAAGGAAATATCTTACATCAATATGGCTACACAATTCTATCAGCAAGCAGGAAGAGACAAAGATATGAGAAGGGGAGTGTGATAAAAGAGAGGGCATATTAGGTAGCAAAACACTTTTGAGAGGGACACTGATACATGGTTGGTGGAATTGTGAATACATCCAGACATCCTGGAGAACAATTTGGAACTATGCTCAAATTATCAAACTGGGCATACCCTTTGAACCAGCAGTGTTACTACTGGGCTTCTATCCCAAAGAGATCTTGAAGAAGGGAAAGGGACCTGTGTGTGCAAGAGTGTTTGTGGCAGCCCTCTTTGTAGTGGCCAGAAACTGGAAACTATGTGGATGCCCATCAATTGGAGAATGGCTGAATAAATTATATTATATGAGTACTATGGAATAGTATTGTTCTGTAAGAAATGACCAACAGGATGATTTCAGAAAGGCCTGGAGAAACTTACATGAACTGATGCTGAGTGAAATGAGTAGGACCAGGAGATCGTTGTATACTTCAACAGTACTATATGATGATCAATTCTGATGGATGTGGCCATTTTCAACAATGAAATGAACCAAATCAGTTCCAATAGAGCAAAATGAACTAAACCAGCTACACCCAGCAAAAGAACTCTGGGACATGACTATGAACCACTACATAGAATTCCCAGTCCCTCTAATTTTGTCCGCCTGCACTTTTGATTTCCTTCACAGGCTAATTGTACACTATTTCAAAGTTGATTCTTTTTGTACAGCAAAACAACTGTTTGGACATGAATACATATATTGTATTTAATTTATACTTTAACATATTGAACATGTATTGGTCAACCTGCCATCTGGGGGAGGGGGAAGGAGGGGAAAAATTGTACAGAGAGTTTGGCAATTATCAATGTTGTAAAATTACCCATGCATATATCTGGTAAATAAAAATTATTAATAAAAAAAATTTTTTTAATCATCTTTAGGATATAAGCCCAGTTTGCTGAGTCAAAGGGTATGCACAGTTTGATAACTTTTTTTTAATTTTATTTAGAATTTTTTTCCACGGTATATATGCATGAGTAATTTTTTTTTATAATATTATCCCTTGTATTCATTTTTCCAAATTATCCCCCCCTCCCTCCACACCCTCCCCTCGATGATAGGCAATCCCATATATTTTACATATGTTACAATATAACCCAGATACAATATATGTGTGTAAATACCATTTTCTTGTTGCAAATTAAATATTAGATTCCGAAGGTATAAGTAACCTGGGTAGATAGACAGTAGTGCTAACAATTTACATTCACTTCCCAGTGTTCCTTCTCTGGGTGTAGTTATTTCTGTCCATCATTGATCAGCTGGAAGTGAGTTGGATCTTCTTTATGTTGAAGATATCCACTTCCATCAGAGTACATCTTCATAAAACATTGAAGTGTACAGAGATCTTCTGGTTCTATTCATTTCACTCAGCATCAGTTGATGTAAGTCTCTCCAATCCTCTCTGTATTCCTCCTGCTGGTCATTTCTTACAGAACAATAATATTTCATAACCTTCATATACCATAATTTACCCAACCATTCTCCAATTGATGGACATCCATTCATCTTCCAGTTTCTAGTTACCACAAAAAGAGCTGCCACAAACGTTTTGGCACACATAGGTCCCTTTCTCCTCCTCAGTATTTCTTTGGGATATAAGCCCCAATAACAGCAATGCTGGGTCAAAGGGTATGCACAGTTTGATAACTTTTTGGGCATAGTTCCAAATTGCTCTCCAGAATGGCTGGATTCTTTCACAACTCCACCAACAATGTATCAGTGTCCCAGTTTTCCCACATCCCCTCCAACATTCATCATTATTTGTTCCTGTCATCTTAGCCAATCTGACAGGTGTGTAGTGGTATCTCAGAGTTGTCTTAATTTGCATTTCTCTGATCAGTAGTGATTTGGAACACTTTTTCATGAGTGGATATAGTTTCAATTTCATCATCTGAGAATTGTCTGTTCATATCCTTTGACCATTTATCAATTGGAGAAAGTTTGATAACTTTTTAAGAATAGTTCCAAAATGCTCTCCAGAATGACTGAATCACTTAACAACTCCATCAACAATGTATTAGTGTTCCAGTTTTCCCATATCCCCTCCAGTATTGGTCACTATCTTTTCCTATCATCTTAGCCAATCTGAAAGGTGTGTAGGGACTCAGAGTTGCCTTAATTTGTATTACTCTGATCATTAGTGATTTATAGCATCAATTCTGATGCTCTCTGAAATCATCCTGCTGATCATTTCTTATGAAACAATAATATTCCATAATGTTCATATACCATAACTTATTCAGCCATTCTCTGATGGGCAGCCACAAAAAAAACTTTGTTTAAAAAAAAATTTCTTTTATTGGTTACATTCATAGTTTCTCTGCAATGTGCATTCTCTGATGTTCAATAAGAACTCCCTTTTTTCTAAAAGCTTTTCCACACTGGTTACATTCATAAGGTTTCTCTCCAGTGTGGGTTCTATGATGTTTATTAAGAGTTCCCTTTTCTCTAAAGACCTTTCCACACTGGTTACATTCATAAGGTTTCTTTCCAGTGTGGGTTCTCTGATGTCCAATAAGAGATCCCTTCTTTCTAAAATTCTTTCCACACTGGTTACATTCATAAGGTTTCTCTCCAGAGTGGATTCTCTGATGTCCTTTAAGAGCTCCCTTTTCTTTAAAAGCCTTTCCACACTGGTTACATTCATAAGGTTTCTCTCCAGTATGGGTTCTCTGATGGGTAATGAGAGATTCCTTCTTTCTAAAAGCTTTTCCACACTGGTTACATTCATAAGGTTTCTCTCCAGTGTGGGTTCTATGATGTTTATTAAGAGCTCCCTTTTCTCTAAAAGCCTTTCCACACTGCTTACATTCATAAGGTTTCTCTCCAGTGTGGATTCTCTTATGTCCAATAAGAGCTCCATTTAGTCTAAAAGCCTTTCCACACTGCTTACATTCATAAGGTTTCTTTCCTGTGTGGATACTCTGATGTGTACTAAGACTAGTTTTATACTTAAAAGCCTTTCCACACTGTGTACATTCATAAGGTTTCTCTCCAGTGTGGATTCTCTGATGTACAGTAAGAGCTCCCTTTTGTCTAAAAGCCTTTCCACACTGGTAACATTCATAAGGTTTCTCTCCAGTGTGGGTTCTCTGATGTCCAATAAGAGATTCCTTCTTTCTAAAAGCTTTTCTACACTGGTTACATTCATAACGTTTCTCTCCAGTGTGGATTCTCTGATGTACTGTAAAACATTTCTCATATCTAAAAGCCTTTCCACACTGATTACATTCATAAGTTTGCTTTCCTCTGTGGATTCTCTGATGTCTCCTAAGAGCTTTCTTTTCTCTAAAAGCTTTTCCACATTGATTACATTCATAATCTCTCTCTCTAATGTTAATTCTATTGTATGATGCACAGTTTTCTCTCCAAGTAAAGTCACAGGAATCATCATCCAGGAATCTTTGCTTGTGAGTTTCCACCACAGAATGGCTTTGCTCTGCTGTAGTTTCCTTCATTCCAAGTCTGATCTCTCCTTCAAAAAAAAAAAGAAAGAAAGAAAGAAAGAAAAGAAAACAAACAATAAAACAAAAATAGCCATAATGCAGGGGCACACACACACACACACACACACACACACACACACATTTATATCCCTGTCCATCCATGAGAAGAAGCAATACTTATTTTTTCTCTTCATAGGCAAAGAGAAAAATCCTAAATAGACAGAAGCAATCATTTTAAATCCAATTAATTTACATCAAAAATATAATTTTATATCTCTGGAGCTTCATGCACAGTTACATTAGAACCTCCCAATAAACTTGTGACATCACAAAAAGTGCCTTCATTCTCATGGGTGCACAACTCAGGATATCTGCTAAGGGCCATGCCTAGGTGAAGGGGCAGGTCAGTTTTTGGAGAGCCTCCACAGCTGTGAATCCTAACATCTGAAGGAGTTGCAAGGCAGCCATTGCTGATGCAGATGTTCCTTGTAGATGGGGAATGAAATAAATTGGAGGCAAGAGGAAAGAGGGAAGAGGTCAGACAAAGCAACTGCCTCTCAGTCTCCTTGTATGATCACCATCAATCTCCCACATGAAGGGATCCATTCTGCTGGACTGAGTTGAATCTCCAGCAGCCACTGGACAATACAATATATCACAACAGACATCAGCTCAGAATGGCTGAGTGACTTGACCCAAATCCCAACAGCTTAGACTAGTATTTATATCCTATAAATGATCATTCAGTAGGGTTTCAGTTGCTATCCTTTCAAAAGTTGTGCGTATATTTTTATATATATAAATATTACATAAAAACAACATAAAGAACAATTTATAATTGACTTGACTATATTTGTCATGTAGTGCAATTTTTATCATGAGCCAATGGAAATATATAAATTTGTTTAACAGTAAATAGCAATTTCTTTCGATTGGCTAAAGATTAAAAAATGAATTTCATTGTCTCAACAGGAGCTTGTGCAGTTCTTCTATTTTCTATTTCATACATGAGTGGCCATTTTCTTCATATCTGTTTCAAAATCACAATACAGTTAGAGTAGATGGACTATGAGTAGGGCCTTAAATCAGGAAGACCAGACTTTAATCCTGCCTCAAAAGCCTGCTAGTCAAGCCAGCTAGGATTGCTGTGTGATTCAGTTTCCTTTATCTGTAAAATGGGCTTAATAACATCTGCAAAGTCCTTGGGTTGTCATGAGGATAAAATAATACAAGGCTGTATGTGACACACAATGCAGTGTAAGTGCTAGCTATTTTCTTTCATTTTGACTATTTCCTCTCCAGTTCTGCTCTCTTCTTAAACCATTATTATCCCCATCATTTAATGAAGTACTGAAGCACTAAATTTATTTACAGTGGGTTTCTCCAAAGTCACTGGGATATTTCCTGCCCCATCATTCTGTGACCAGAGAGCAGAGGATGTCCCTTACATCAGTTTATGTTCCTGGTGCTCATCCCAGGGCTGCCATGTTCCAGGCCCTTAATTGTTTACTGACTAGAAGACATTTTAAGAAATTGCTCATCAGAAGAATTCCGTTGCCCCAAATTCCAAACAATGACTTCTAATAGGATCACAGATGATCAGTGGAAGAGATGTACAGGACCATGGAGTGCGACCCACTCATTTTATAGATGGGAAACAGATTCACTGAGGAGCCCAGGACACTGCTGGCAAGAAATATCAACAACGAAATCCAAGTCTGCTCTTTCTCCCCCAAACTGACCACTTACTTCAGGGTAATACCTAGAATTCTCTTATAACCATAGCTCTCATATACCTGCTTTCAACCCACTCACCTGGAGAGTAGCTCCTGAGGCCTTTTTTGTCCAGTATCCATGGTGCTTCCCTTTGCTCAAAATAAGAAATCACCTCTTCTCTGGGAACTGGAAGCCCTGGGCATGGAAATCAGTTAGAGACGAAGATGGAGAGAAGTTTGTATTTTAGTTCTCTTTTTAAAAAAGGGTGAGGATCCAGAGTTGCTCCATGTTGAAATCCAGCCCTTTTTTGTTCAAACATATATGTCTATACTTAATCACTAGTGATTGTAATACAAGTAATCTAAAATACAATGTGCCCCACTATTTGTACAACTTCTTCTGAGAGAGAGCCAAAGGGCCTTCCTTCCATCTCCTGTCCTGTGAGGCTCCTTTCTAGCAGAAACTTCTGATCCCAAACTTGAGTAAAAAGAGTTATTGGGCTGGAGCATCCTTGGACCTGATCATTAGGGACCTTGGACTTGGAAGACCTTTTTTACAGAAAGATAAATGCATTCCATAGTTTCCACTATCTAGAGGTTAAAGGGAGTCAGTAGTACGGTGGAGAGTCCTGGACATAGGGTCAAGTGTACCTGAGTTTGAATTAAGTCTTGGACAATTACTAACAGTCTACCTCTGGGCAAGTCAGGTAAACACTGTTTGCCTCACTTTTTTCAACTCTCAAATGAGGATAAAAATATCACCTAACTTGGAAAGTTAAGATGAGGTTAAAGTGACACAATATTTGGTTATTTTTAATTAATAAACAAACATTTGCATAGCACAGTTATATAAAAATGGTAATTGCACATGAAACTGTCAATCTAAAATGCACAACTTGCCAGTCCTTTCAAACAGACAAAAATGATCAAGTAAATTTTTTATCTTCATTTTGCTGGCCCCTACCTTAGGTCTGGTGGCAGACTGTCTTGTGGAGAACACTGAAACCAAGATCCAGAAGGCCTCCAGAAAACTAGCCGAGCCCCAAGTGAAGGAGATAAAATTTTGAAGGAAACAATAAAGGAATTGGACTTTAACTCCTGGTTGCATTTGAGATGATTATTACATGGAACTGCAATTAAGGCTGCCTCCAGAAGCCCCCTAAGAAACCTGCTCCCAGAGAATATTATATTTTAGAGAAGAATATTACAGTGAAGAAAGTGTATGGCAAATAGCACCTGGCAAATAGCAAGTAAAAAGAAATGCTTATTCCCTTCCCACCATTTTTTCTGCAATTTGAGGGCAATAAAAAGGAAGGTTAATGAGAGACTTCCTATACTAGGGATAACTAGGTGGTTTGGGCTACAAATTGATGCTTATTCAAAAGAAGAATATTCCAAAAATACATGAAAAAAAATCCCCAAAAGGAATAAGTTGAAAGGAAAAGCTGCCTGAGCAATTTTCAAATCTTTGTCAGAAAAAATTTATTTCCAGGTAGAGTCTAACCTCTAAGATGAGTTCTGTGTTGGAGATGCTTCCACACTGATTTAACCTTTGACCTGGGAATTGGTAAGAGAGACTTTCAGGAGCCATAAAGGACATCCCCAGGTCATATATTGCAAAGACCATCCCTTTCCCTTCTATTCCCACACCCCCAAATTCTGCACCCTGGGGAATGAAGGTATTGATTGTAGACTTCTTACCCAGGGAGAGCAGGTTCTGGGCATTCTCCACCATGACCTCCTTGTACAGCTCTTTCTGAGAGGGGTCCAAGAGCCCCCACTCGTCCTGGGTGAAGTCCACAGCCACATCCTTGAATGTTACCACCTCCTAAATCATCAAAAGTCATAAGATATGGAGCTGAATACCTTTTAGAACTAAAGAGTCCAACCCTTTCAGTTTACAGGAACAAACTGAAACACAGATTGGGGGGTTGACCAAATGGCCTTTATGAGTGTCAGAGTCAACCCTTCAACTTGTGGTCATTAAGAGACTGATTGAATTTAGGATCAGTTGAAATAAAGCCGAGAAATGCCTTATTACGTGCAATGTTCTTGCTAGTTTTCTGGAGGTCTCTGGACCAGCCTTCATTTCAGCAGAGTAATCACTATGAGAATAGCAAGGGTTAAAATCCAAATTCTTTATTATCTCCTTCAAAGTCTAGTTTCCTTGCCTGGGACCTGGGCCAGCTATTTGGAGGTTTTTCAGACGGGACTTGGTTTCAGTGGAGAAATGAAGGAGAGCCACCAGAAGCCTGATCAAAGATGGAATGTCTCTCTGAGTCTGTTCTAGTCCCCCAGAGTATTGGTTTCAGTGGAGAAGCGAAGGAGGAGAGCCACCATGATGGTGTGAGACAGAATGAATGTCTCTCCTTTGCCCCAAAACTTGAGCTCCAGCCTCCAGTCCTCTGTCTTTTCTGAGGCTGTCTCTGGCTGAGTTTGTCCCAGTTTATATGCTCTATCACAGTTAAATCTATTGTCATACTGAGAATAAGCCAATCGTCATATCACTAGGGAACCATTATTTGTTGAAAGGTTAATTCAATCACACTGAACTAGAGAACTATTAATCACTCTGCTAAACTAGATAACCATTGTATTATCAATTCCATTGAGTTAGCAACCTGTAAGAATCTTTGTTTCAAGTACATAGTTCTTTACATTACATTTACATTATAATTATGCAACTCATAATGGAATGGCATCTTTTCCTTGGTAACCCAACTGCTCTCCCAACTGCATTTCCTATTTCCCACTTTTTGGGCCTATTTTATCTCTTCACTTTATCTAGAATCTCTTCTCCTAAATATAACACCAAAAATGTGCTTTCAGATGTTCTTATCATAATCTTGCACAATTAAAAGTTCATCCCATTCCCAGGTAAAATCAATATAGCAACAATCTTAGAAATCACAGAAGACTATGTCCTTGATCCTTTTCCAGGTTCAGGAGGCTTGGCAAAGGAGCAAAACTTCCGTATATGGGCAGCCTCCTTTGGTAGCCTTGGTAGCCTCTCCCATGCCTCGCCTGTATGCTTTTATGTGAATAGAGCTCCTGATGGCCAAGAGAAAAATTCTCAGACTTCTTTCTGCATCTTCCTCAAATCACAGCAACTTCCTGAAATAGATCTCAGAATGAAAACTCCCAGGAAACCATCACCAAAATGCAGAACTGCCAAGTCAGTAAGAAATATCCTGCAAGCTGCTGGAAAGTCCAGTCCAGTTCAAGTCTCAAGGAAGCACCATTAGAACCAGACCTAATTTGGCAGCAACTTTCATTAAGGAGCAAAGAACTTGGAATAGGATCTGACAGAAGGCAAAGGGCATGATGTTATGACCAAGGGCAAAGTATGAAGCAAAAAGAAATACAATGCTGTCAGGGAAAAGGGCCTTGAATGAAAATCCTTTCAAGTATTGCTAAGGAAAAGACCATAATTGAAAAAAACTTTAGAGGTTCCAATAAATGGTCAAGCTGCCATCTGGGGGAAGGAAGGGAAAAATTGGAACAAAAGGTTTGGCAATTGTCAATGCTATAAAATTACCCATGCATATATCTGGTAAATAAAAACTATAATTAAATTAAAAAAAAAAAAAGTTCAAATACAAGTGAAGAGAAATACAAAAAACAATCCAGAATTAACTAGCCTCAGGGACTCAAAATGAAAAGACAAACTATTTATATTCAATTATAGTGAGATGACATGTGTTCTCTAACAGCCCTATTTGGAATCACAGAGGGAATCAAAGTAGAATAAAGCTGGAAGTGGTTCGGTCATGTTTTGATGATCTCAAGGAGAGACTGGAAAGTGGGGAAGAGGGTGAGAGAAAGGAGGGCTAGCAAATATTATTTCTGGCAAGGAGGATCTGCAAGAAGACATCTCTACAAACAAAGGGGTGGGGACATCTGAACCTCAGTCATCTTGTCAAAGGAAGGAAGAATAAATGACATAAGAGGATGAATGGAGAAGTATAATGTGCTCCCCAGTGAAGAGAATGAAGAAGAAAAAGGAGGGAGTTAGAGGGAGGATAGATGAAGGGAGGGATCAGTCCTGAGTAAAACAAAGTCAATGGCTGTTCATGAATACAGACTGTTCTTTTTGAGGGGGTAAAGGGAATCAGAGGGGTTGATCACAGTTCCTGTGTACATACACAAGTGTAGTGCACGTATGTCACATGTACATACATGTGTGATGGATGGGGAAAGCATGGATAAGTAAGGGCCATAAATGTAAGGGCACACTGACAGTGACCTCAGCTTAGCACAAAGACAAACCAGGATTATTGAGGAACAATGAGGAATCATGGTCTTGTATGCCTCTTAAAGATGGAAGACTTGAGTGCAAGAGAAATATGTTTTAGGACATCGGCAAGTGAATCTTTTTATTGTTCAAATGGATCATACTTGAGTGAATGAGTTTGGTTTTATTTGGGTTCTCAGTGAAGGGAGAGCAGTTGAAAAAGGGAGACAGTAGATCTTGGATAAACGTGTGTGTGTGTGTGTGTGTGTGTGTGTGTGTGTACATCTATATATACACACATGGGAACACTGATCAGTCAGTTCCAGAGGCTTCATGAAGACATGTTGCCGACCCCTGGAGATATTAGATATAACTGTGAGAAATTGTGCTTCAGGAGCTTCAGGGGAGCATGGTCACAGGAGACCAAGTGGAGGAGGAGAGACTTTGGGTGGGGAGGGGGGGGCTGGGGGGGCCCAAAGAGAGCAGATCTTATCCCTGGGGAATGGAGATTCCTGATGAAGTAAATGGAGGACCTCTTCAGCCCTTTGTAATGTAATGTACTAACTCCCCAACAGGGGGTGTCCCCGATGCCAGGGACCCAAGAAATCAGCTGGGCAGGGCAGGGTTGTTACTACTCTGTTTCCCCCTATTTTTGTAAAGAAATGACCTGTTATGGGCCAGATCTCTGAACTTGAAACAAAGGATGCTTACGAAGTTCTAAGTGGCATTGAGACGATGGTGATCTAGTTTAGCATGGGCCAGTATGACTGCTTTAATCCTACAACAATAATGATTTCCCAGTGATATAATGGTTGGTTTATACTCAGTGTAGAGCATATAAGCTAGGAACCTCAGCCAAGATTCATTTGGACAGATTCAGAGGGCAGAGAAGACAGGCAGGAGCTCGAGTTCTTGGAGACAAGGACCTCCATGAAACTAGCAGGGCCCAGGTAAGGAGATAATAAAGGATTTGGACTTTTAACACCCGGCTACTCTAGTGGTGGTTACTGAGCTGAAATGAAGAGTGTCTGAAGACCTCCAGAGACCCCAAGAAAACCGAACCAGAGAACATTACAATGACCCATACATCAGACCCTGCCAGGTCCTACCCATCCTCCCTGTCTGCAGAAATGGTTGTAACTGTTGATGTTGGTCAGATCTACGGATAGGCTTCACTCACCTGAGGAGGAGGTCTGAGGCTCCCAGGGCCCATTCCCTCTGGCTCCTAGATCCCTGTGGAGGTAGCAAAGCAACCAAATTGACTCCATTTTGGTCAAGATTCTCCCTCTGACCCCTCAGGGTCCTATTGCTCCCACCTTTGAGGGACCCACAGCCAAAGCTCTTACTAACAGAGGTCACATAAAACTTTGGGGTCCTTTAATTCTAAGCCTCTCTGAAAAGCAAGAGAAAGGCCATGAGCTCCAGCAGAGTCCCTCCCTTCTTTCCCTCTGCACAGAAAAGCCCAGCTTCCCCTCATCCTAGTCCCAGGCTGACAGTCTGATTTCATAGCCTGGGGACTGATGTTTGGGGCCCTGAGAGTAAAACTGTTCTAATTTCAGCCCAGTTTTGGTGTCTATCTTTGACCCAATCCCTACTTGGGCCAGACCCAGGTCACCAGAAGAAGCTAGAGAGGGAGAAACGTGCCAGAGGAAGAGAGGACTTTTTTTCTAAGTAGGAGGCAAGCCTGAGGGATTCCAGGTGGAAAGTGAAGTCCTCCAGGAGTTACAAAGGCACTGCCCCACCCCTTGGGGGAAAGACTGCACCCGTCAGAACAATGAAGGGAGATTCAGAATTGAAAAGAGATATGGTCTGAAGAGGAAGAGTGCTCCCTTCCATCTTTTACTCCTCTTCTCCCTCCTCTCCCCATCCTCCTACAGAGACCCCAGAGATACAAGGGGGTTTGGGATTCCCTTTGGGAAGAGACCAGTCAGCCTCCATAACTCCTGAGTCAGACCTCTCCACTCCACCTGGTCCTCTGCCTCCTTAACTCCCCTCACCCCAACTAACACACACATTATCTTTCTAGACAACAGACTGACTTCTTTGGCTAGGAAGGAGGGAAAGTGGGAAAGGCCCCAAAGAATGACCAGGCGAAACCTGAGCCTGGGAGACAAAATCTAGTCTGAGTTTCAACTCCGAGGGCCCAGAGAGAAAAGAGGCCAGGGAAGCAGAAGGTCTGGGGAACAAGGGTGGGGTCTGGGAGGTAAGACAGGCCAGTATTTGGTCATGACATGGAGGTCAGAGCCAATGGAATGAGAGAATTTTTCCTGATGGACAGCTAAGCCTGGGAAAGCAGATAGACTGTATCCTGAGGTCTACCTAGGAACTGGGGAGTCTGCTAGCCCCTTCTGGCTTGGTGTCTGAAGGCAGGACAGCTGGATCTCTAACTAAGACCTGGGATGGGGAGATGGGGCACCTGGGTCCTCATCAGAAGGCTGAAATTAGGACTCCTAGGTTTTTATGGACAAAGTCTGAAGCTTGGGAAATGGGACCCAATGGGAAATCGGGGCTAGTTTGGGAAGTGACTGGTTACCTGAAAAAGAGAGAATAGGGAGCTCATTCAACAGGCAGCCTTGGTAGAAAGATGGGTTCCTGGTTGACCTGGAGGTCATGTACCAAAAAGTCAGTGGAAGCCAGGAAATATGAGGGATGCTCGCTCAGACCTACCTGAGAGCTGAAAGCACATGTCTGTCTGCCAGAGTTCCGAGTAATCTCAGCTCCAAGGGAAAAAAAAAAACGGGAAAGACAGGATCTTCCAGGGAAAGGGGGGAGGGGCCTGAGCTCTGGGGAGAGGTGGGGAAAGGGAGAGAGATTAAGAGCTGCCTGAGACAAAAGGGGAGGGAGATCTGAGCTCCCAGGAAAAAAAGAAGGGGGAGAAATCTGAGCTCCTAGGGGAAAAGGGGGAGAGATCTGAGTTGCCAGGAAAAAAGGGGAGAGATCTGAGTTGCCAGAGAAAAAGGGAGAAACCTGAACTTTCAGGGAAAGTAAAACAGTTTCTATTGCAGGGAAGGTAGGAGCAGAAAGGCAAAGTGAGCCCAGCTCAGACTTCCGGCTTCTGGCCAGTCCTCTCTGGGAGTGTCTTCCTGGTCCCAAGAGCTCCACCCTATCTATTCCCCAGAATGCTTGAGCCCTTTCTTCACCCAGGGGCAGGATTTCAGCCTGCCAGTGCCTCTTCTATGTAAGTCCAGCCCCCATCACACGAAGATCTTCTGCCTCAAACTCCGCCCAGTCTCCTCTTGGAGGAGGGACTACTTTTTGTAGTGGCTAGAAACAGATAATTGAGTGGATGCTCTTCAATTGGGGAATGGCTGAATAAAATGTGGTATATGAATGTTAAGGAATATTACTTTTCTGTAAGAAATGACCAGCAGGATGAATACAGAGAGGCCTGGAGAGACTTGCATGAACTGATGCTGAGGGAAATGAGCAGAACCAGGAGATCGTCATGTACTTCAACAACTATACTATATGAGGGTATATTCTGATGGAAGTGAATATCTTCATTAATGAGAAGACCCAATTCAGTTCCAATTGATCAATGATGAACAGAACCAGCTACACTCAGAGAAAGAACACTGGGAAATGAATATGGACTACTTATATTTTTATTTTCCTTCCCAGGTTATTTTTACCTTTCTGAATCTTATTTTTTTCTTGTGCAACAAGAGAACTGTACAAATATGTACACATATGTTGTATTTAAGATATACTTTAACATGAGACTGCCTGTCATCTAGGGAAGGAGGTGGAGAGAAAGGAGAGAAAAATTGAAACAGAACTCATTACAAGGGACAATATTGAAAAATTACCCATGCATATCTTCTGTCAATAAAAATCTATTTTAAAAAAAGAAAAAATTATAAATTATAAAATTATGGAGAAAAAAAAAGAAAAATTGTCAACTGTGGCTTGCACATAGATCAAATTCCTAGTTTGACATAAACGTGTAAAATTCACAGTGGCTACTCTCTTTGGCAAAAGATGGTTTATTTAGGAGAAGAGGTTATAGATAAAAGGAAGAAGAGTGGGAAATAGGAAATGGGGTTGGGAAAGCAATAGAGTTATCAAGGAAAAGAGTCTTGAAGAATGCATTAAAGGAATATGCCCTAGTATGCCATTCCATTATACATTCCATAAGTCACTTCTCAGCTTTATATCAACAGATCCTGAATTCAGTTTCTTAATGACCACAGTTTCAAGAGTTGACTGACATTCATAAAAGCAAATTTGACAAATCCCATCTTTGTGTTTCAGTTTCCTCCCTTAAATTAAAGGGGGCTGGACTCCACTATTAAAGGGGCTTTGAGCTCCATGTCTTCTGACATCTGATGTTTTGGGAGATGGTGACCTTCAAGGATGTGGCTATGGACTTCACCCAAGAGTATTGGGGCTCTTGGACCACTCTTGGAAGTAGTTGTACAAGGAGGTCATGATGGAGAATGCCCAGAATCTGATCTCCCTAGATAAGGGCAATTTCTCTGATAATTTCAAGGCTGCAATCAAAGGGAATATGTTCATTCTCCAGGGTGAAGGCTAGGAAAAGACAAAAAAAAAAATCTGAATTTTTTAATATATGCAAATTTATATATGCACCTGTATCATGATTGTGTTTGTTTTACTATTTGTAGTTGTTTTCTTTTTCTTTATTTTTTTTTTCTTGGAAGGAGAGCTCAGACTTGAAATGAAGGAAATTACTACAGAGTTAAGCCTTTCTGTGGTAGAAACTCACAAGCAAAGATTCATGAGTAACAGTCCTTGTGATTTTACTTGGAGAAAAATCTGTGCAACACAGAAGAGAATCCAGCTGTTGGGAGCCGCAATCTCTAAGTGATTGGCAAAGCCCAGCACTGAGATCAACTGTGCATAGCACTCGTGCAGGAACATTTCCTTCTATGTTTCTCATTAGTGGACTACTATTTCCTATATTATTTATAAGTGGCTTGATTACAGCACTAAACATTGTCTTAAAAAATCTGGTGACAAGGGGAATTTGGGGAAGTTAACTAGAAATGATTCCACATCCATATTCTGTCCTAATAAAACTAATCTCTCACTGAGACAAATGATAAAGGAGAGAACACCATGGAAAGCATTGTCACTATCAGACAGAATCCAAAGGTCTAGGAAATAATGGTGTTTACCAACTTAGACTCAGAAAAGATCAGTATGTCTAGGAACCAATAAATGGTTAAAGTACAACTAGGAATTGCCTTAAATACTGTGTTTCCCCAATAATAAGACCTATCCCGAAAATAAGCCCTCCCCTTACTGTGTAAGATTCCTCTAAAATAAGCCCTCCCCCGGAAATAAGCCCTATTGAGATTGCTACTGTGGTGAAGGTGATCCCCTGCCCTACACGCTACATTACAATACCCTCTGTATGCACCGTCCCGTCCCCCCCCCCCCCATGAAGCACATGCCGTGCTCCGAGCTGCATCCAATCAGAGCTGCAGCAGTGATATTGCTGGACATGACAGATTGGGTCCACTTCTTCTGAAGGAAATGGAGGCGCAAGACATCCAGGACGGAATTCAGGGTATGGACACTTATGACGATGTTGTTGAAGAAGATGACATGATCATTATTGAATAAAGGTACATTTTTTTTTGTTCACATTTACCTGTTTATTAAAATTCCTGTCAATGTTCATTAAAATAAGCCCTCCCCTGAAAATAAGCCCTCTGGTGTTTTTTCTGTCCAAAAATAATAATAATAATAATAATAATAAGACAGTGTCTTATTATCGGGGAAACACAGTACCTATGTACACAGTTCCAAGTCAGGGAAATAGAGCAATCAAACAATCCATAGGATTGACAAGACATAAGAAAACTAACAAAATTCACTGACATTTAACCTTGTATAACATTTACCTTTCATTATTAGCTTCGTGTAATGTAATTAATAATTAACATTTTACCACAAAAAAAACTTACTCAAATACAAAATATAACATATAAAGGTTAATGTTAGACACGTCTGAAGACTATGTTGACCTCAAGAAATGTATATAATCATGATATAGTATAAAAATAAAGCCTGAAGGAGCCTGAAAGAAGTGGGAGTATCACTTCCATCAGTTCCTCATTCAAGCTACCCCACGACTCCTGTCTTCCTTTACCAACAACCCTATTCCTCCTTGGACTCCCTGCAGAGCAGGACCTCTGCATCCAGCTTAAAGAGAAACATTATGAATGTAAGCAGTGCAGAAAAGGTTTTATAAAAAAGGAAATTGTACATCAAAGATGTACATATTGTACATCAAAGAATGCACACCGGAGAAAAACCTTATGAATACAACCAGGGTGGAAAGGCTTTTAGAGAAAAGGATAAATTTATTGTACAGCAGAACATTCACACTGGAGAGAAACCACGCTGGATAAGAATGTAACTGCTGTGAAAAGGCTTTTAGAAGTAAGCAAAGTCTCTTACTGTACATCAGACAGTTCACACTGGAGAGAAATCTTATGAATGTAACCAGTGTGGAAAAGCTTTTAGAGAAAAGAGAGTTCTTATTAGACATCAGAGAATCCACACTGGGAAGGAGTCTTATGAATGTCATCGATGTGGCAAGGATTTTAGTCAAAGGAAAGCTTTTACTAAATATAAGACAATCCACACTGGAGAAAAACCTTATGGATGTAATCAATGTGGGAAGGCTTTTAGACATAGGGGATATCTTACTGGACATCAGAGAAGCCACACCAAAAAGAAATCTTATGAATGTAACCATTGTGGGAAGGCTTTCAAAAATAGAGGACATTTTAGTACACATAACAGAATCTACACTGGCAAGAAACCTTATGAGTGTAACCAGTGTGGAAAGGCTTTTAGACAAAAGATAGCTCTTATTGGACATCAGAGAATTTACACTGGAGATAAACCTTGTGAATGTAACCAGTATGGAAAGACTTATGGACATAAAAAGTTTTATTGAGCATCAGAGAATCCACATTGGACAGATACCTTATGAATATAACCAATGTGGAAAGGCTTTTAGATATAAGCAAAGTTTTACTGATCATCAGAGAATTCACACTGAAAAGATTTTAGTCAAAAGAAAGCTCTTACTGACATTAGAGAACCTATACTGGAGAGAAACCTTATGAATGTAACCAGTGTGGAAAGAGTTTTAAAAAAAGAGAGAGAGAGAAGTTTTTGAATGGATGCACAATTGGAGAATGGCTGAATAAGTTATGGCATATGAACATTATGGAATATTATTGTTCTATGAGAAATGATCGACAGGATGATTTTAGAGAGGCTTACATGAACTGATACTAAGTGCAATTGGATTATTTGCCATCTAGGAGAGGGGGTGGGGGAAGGGAGAGAAAAATTTGAACCACAAGATATTGCAAGGATAAATATTGAAAATTATCCATGCATATGTTTTGAAAATAAAAAGCTTTAATTAACTTTTTTGGGGGGACATCAGAATCTACATTGAGGAGAAACCTTATGAATGTAACCAGTGTAAAAAAACTTTTAAACAAAACATAAGATAGTTCTTAGTAGACACCAGAGAATTCACACTGGAGAGAAACCTTATGAATGTAATCACTGGAGAAAGACTTTTTGAAATTGGAAATGACTCTACATCAGAGAATTTACACTGGGTAGAAACTTTACGAATGTAAGAATTATGGAAAGGGTTTTATAACAATTTGATTAGTTATTGCCAGATCTGTAAAAAGGTAAAAGCATTAAAGAGGAAAATTAATTAGGTAGAAAACATTGGGACAAGATAAGGTGTTGTTGCTCACTTTTATATTTAGCCTTCTCTAGCCACAACCCTATTGCTGAGAGGGACAGCAGGAGTGAGGTGGGAGGAGGGATTGCTAATAGCTTAAGCATATTGGATCTTTTTTCACCTGGTCACCTACTTGAAAGGCAACATGATAGAGTAGAAAGTTCACTTGAATTGGAGTCAGGGCATGAGTCGAATTTCTCTTTCTGTAATATTGGTCTTGAAAAAAATAATTTACTGGGTCTTAGTACATTTTAGTTAAGTGTAAGATTTCTCCCAGTTCTAAATCCTGTAAAGATCTTGTGAATGTGAGAAGCCAAAGAGGGTCTTGAAGATGAACCCCACCCCTCAATGCCACTTCTTGCTGGGTCCTCAGTTTCAAATTTGGGCTAATAATTGAGATGACTTCATTAAGCCGTCTGGATGTGATTGGCAGTTTGAAGAGCAAGAAATGGGAAATTCTAAACCTAGATCTTTGTTGAGTTAGGAAACTTATACACCATTCCTAAATGAACAGCTGTTTCTGTGCAACTAATGAAATAGGTTTCTTCCCATATTTATTCAGGCAGAAAATGTTTTATTAAGACGCTATTAAAAATAAAAGATTTCAAATCTGAGGTTATAGTTTATATCCATTAAATTGGCAATGATGACCCCCAAAGTTGGAAATATTGTTAGGAGGCTTTAGAATTAGAGGCATAGTAATACAATATATTTAGCTATGAATTGGTCCAACTATTTTGAAAAGTCACTTGAAATTGTAATTTATTAAAAGGTGATCAAATGTCCATACTTTGTGACACAGAGACTCCACCACAAGGCATAAACTCTAAGGAACTGAAGGAAAGAAAGGTAGATACAAAAGAGAAATAAAATAGATGCTCTTTTGTTGGAGAATAAACAAATGGTGGTACATAAACATATTAGAAGATTTTCATGTCATAAGGAGCTTTAGATATAAAGAATTGAGAGAAGCGTGAGGATATGTAAACAGACACACTGAAGAAAAGCATCCAATATCCAGTACTTATTTTCTCATATCTCAAGGGCACTTGACGAGTGTTCTGGCTCTCCACTCATCAGTGCTATTCCTTACTTTGAGGCTAGTTCATTTTTCCTTCTACAGTTCTTTAATGAGAATTATGAGAATCCCAACAGAGGATACCAAGGAAGTTCAGAAAATGTACTGATCAGCAAATGGTGAAAAGGAGCTGCCAAAGGTAACTCCAACCTGGACTATAAATTAGCTTATAAAATCTTTTAACTTTATAATCCCTAATCCTAAATGCTAATGATGGAAAAACCACAACTCTACGACCCAAAATCACCATCACCAAGCATGTGAAATTCTCTAAAGTCTTTAGGGTTAAAGTTAATTGTTGATGAGTTTATGCATCAGCTAGAAATAGAAGGCCAAGACCAGTTGCCCTGAAGGATAGAGAGGCATAGTTCTGTCTCTGTTAAATCTAACTCATTGTGAAATGAGCAGAACCAGGAGATCATTATACACTTCATCAACGATATTGTATGAGGATGTATTCTGATGGAAGTGGATATCTTCAACAAAGAGAAGATCTAATTCAGTTCCAATTGATCAATGATGGACAGAATCAGCTACACCCAGAGAAGGAACACTGGGAAATGAGTGTAAACTGTTTGCATTTTTGTCTTTCTTCCCAGGTTATTTTTACCTTTTGAATCCAATTCTTCCTGTACAACAAAAAAATTCCATTCTGCACACATATATTGTATCTAGGATATACTATAACACATTTAACATGTATGGGACTGCCTGCCATTTAGGGGTAGGGATGGAAGGAAGGAGGGGAAAATTTGGAATAGAAGCAAGTACAAGGGATAATGTTGTAAAAAATTACCCATGCATATGTACTGTCAAAAATTATAATTATAAAATTGATAAAAATTTAAAAAAAACCCAACTCACTTCCAAGTCATCCATTATCCCCCTCCAAGGCATCAATCCTCTTCAAGAACAAAGGACCACTACCAACAACAATCTTCAGGTGAAGAAGGTCATGAATTCAAAAGTTCAGTGTTCCTCTCTCAGTTAAATACAAAAGTCCAATTTTCTCATCAGTCACTTTTAATTGGAAAAAAAAAAAAAAAGCTCGGGGGACTATTATCAAATCACATTTCATTCTTTAAAACAATTATGTTGTCTTTGTCTCCATAAAGCTGTTAGTCCTTTAACTATTTATATTGTTTTTCCCACAGAATAATGTCTGGGGTTTTTGTATCCTTAAAATGAGGAGGGATCTTCCAGGTCTTTCACTTCATCCCGAAGCCATTAGTTCCCCTTTAATAAATTCACACCTAATAAACTGCTGATGCTTAGAGCTTTGTACCTCAGTTAACTTGATTTTACTCATTAGGTCAGATGGTTTTTAAACCACCCATTCAATTTCTACTGAAGGAAGGCTTAAAACTATAGTCTTTGCATGGAAGCCTGTGGAGGACTATGCTTAAGTGTGGAACCCAGAGAGTCTGTAAAAAGGTTAAATGAAATGTCAAATAAGGGGGAGGGCCAGTTCTCTGAAGTCCCCACAGTTGTGAATCCCAGCATACTAGAGAAACTAAAGCAATATTTTATTATTACAATCTTTATCTTATGCTTTGAGTAGAGCTGACAGGCTCAGGGAAAGGCCTGCATAACCCAGAGAGTCAGAGGTATCTGTCTAGAAGTGATAAAACAAATTTACTGATGCAGATGTTACTTGCAAAAAATGTATACTTTTCTTTAAATAATAATAACCTTTTGGTGCTTAGAAACTATATATTCTCCATAGGGAATGAAATAAATCAGAGGTCAGAAATTAGAAGTCAGAGAATGCACCTGCCTCCCAGTCTCCTTGTATCATTATCATCCTCTCACATGACATGATCTACTCTGTTGGTCAGAATTAGATCCCCAGCAGTCACTGGCAGGTGGCTCCTGTAACAGAAGCCATTGTCATCCAATTATACCTGATTGTCTTCAGTCCATCATGACAGTTTTGCCTGGTGTGTTCTTTCTGGGTGGCAAAGGAGCTAGAATGGTTTGCAAGTTCTTTCTCCAGCTCATTTTATAGATGACGAAACCAAGACAAACAGGTTGGAGTAACATGACCAGACTGACACACCTGATAAGTATCTGAGGCAGGATTGGAACATACAAGGTTGAGTCTTGCTGATTATCAACCCAGGTCTCTGTGCGCTATGGCACCCCTAGTGGTCCTTGTCTCACCTTAAAAGAGACTGTAAACTTGGAGAACATTTGTTGTTGACTCATTCCGTCTTGTCCAACTCTTTTAATACAGTTATGTCATCCTGTCAATTGCTAGATGATCCTATCAACAAAGAAGTCCCCTGTTGAATCAAGATTGATGCCTACTAAAACTAAAAGAGGCTCAAAGGTATAATTTCCATATAAACTATTCCAGATTTATTTTTATAATTATTAGCATCCATGTCACCACCTATCAGATAAAAATCATTTCTATACTAGAAACAAACTTCTAAACCCACTACCACCTTGAATACTAAGAAGTCTCTCTCACAATTGGACAACCTTTTAGCAACCTCTTTCCTAAGGTTAATAACATTTTGTCAGCTTTTCCAAAGAGATGGTCCCAAGGGTTCTGTTAAATCCCAGGTTTTTCCACATAGAGAAAATGTTCAATGTTTGTACTTTCTCCAAAACATAAGGTATCATATGTTTTAAAACAAAGTATGCTCCAATATTGGATTGCTCATCCCACTCTTGAGTAGCTTAATTCATCAGTTGGCATCTAGATCCAAAGAGTAGTTTATTTAGAAAGGGTATTATTGCATCACCCTCTAAAAATTATTTTTTCATTAACAATATTTCATAGATAAGGGTTTCCCAAAAATCCCAATACAAGAAAAATTTGATTTACAATATGAAATAAAGTTATTGACAAGTGATATCAATCCAGTTGAATGTAGTTCAAGAACTAGAAATCATTATTGATCACAAAATAGAAAATTTTGATTATATCAAGTTAAAAAGCTTTTGTACAAACAAAACCAATGCAGACAAGATTAGAAGGGAAGCAATAAACTGGGAAAACACTTTTACAGTGAAAGGTTCTGATAAAGGCCTCATTTCCAAATATAAATAATCTTATTATAATTATATTCCAAGCAACATATACCCCAAGCAACTGGGAGAAGGCTTGTTTCCCTAAAATCTAAGGAAAGAAACATATAATTAAATTATTATATTTCTAAGGACAGAAGACTTTAGAATCATTGTGAACTCCACACTCAGCAAATTTTTCTTGACTGGGGATGCCCAGACTTGGAAATTCTTGCCATTTTCAGCAAATTCCTAGGGAACCTTTGCCACCTTTCCACTTTCTCTGAGACAAGGCATGATAGGATGGCTTTGGGCAAAGATAGGACAATCCTTTTCCATGACATTTTTGTCTGTGCCTGCATCTCTGTGCAAAAGGTGTGTATAATGTTTGTTCTGTGAGCTAGATTTTAAAAACTTAAAATGCAACCCATAAGGAAAAACTGCTATGCTGTAGTTAGAATGTTGGGAAAGATTTCTTAACATCCTTGACTCCCACCTTAAAAGGGTAGTGCCTTGAGATGCAACTGAAATGCACTGAGTACTCTGAGGAGTGGAGCATGCTGAGTGCTCAGGGTTGTGGAGGGGATTCATTAATGCCTTCTTGGGTACTTCCCAATTGAGCAAAAGGGGACGCCAGACAAGATAGGAGTAAAGGAAGGATTAGCAAAAGGTTGCTATTTACCTAATTTTTATTTTTTCTTTTTCACTCTCTTCTTTCAGAATGGGGTGCATTCCTGAAATTATCCCTAATGTAATAGAAAATAGAAGAATCAGACAAGTGGTCGTTGAGAAATGGAATTTCACTTTTTAAAACTTTAACCAGTTAAATTTTTGCTAATTATTATTTAAAAGATTTATATTTCTATTGCCTCATGACAAATATTGCATTAATAATGAACACAAATGCGCTAAAAGGTCACTTGCAAATATTGCTTTTTTTCCTTGTAATAATGTTTAATAATGCAAAGTAACCTTTAAAAGAATGGAATTTCATCAGATATTTTTCTGTTTTTTCTACCACTGGCAAAGTGGCTACATTATGACTACCAACCAGTGCCTTTGAGAAACTGCCAGATAGAAGAAGAGTAATATGAACAGAGGATACATTCAAATTAGAAAATGACCTTAGCATTTCACTGAGTGGCATTTCAAGGTCCATTTTTGCAGAAAATTTGTAGATTTCCATGATGATTTCAAAATGGCTTCTATTCTGCATTGCTAATGACCATGGTTTTCAGGTAGCCAGCCTTCCCTGCTGCAAGAATAGAAAGCCAGATAACATCTAGATCTGGTGGTTACTAGTTTGATGAGATGTGATTACTAGGTAACCCAGGAATGAGAGAATAGCTCTGGTGCAGTCAAAGACTGCCACTAGGGGTCTTTTTATACCTGTGGCCATTTGTACTTGAATGTCCAAATTTCCTGGAATTTTGGAAGCAAATTAATATCAACTTGAGAAACTGAAAGAAGATGTTACACTTAGAAGCCTTCAGGGGTTGATGTAATCATTCCATGATCTCATAAAGCTGTGCATTTCTGATTATGGTAGCTTAAAATCACACAGAAAGACAATTGTTAAGGTAGATAGATGCACATACATGTCCCAGAGGACAATTTACCACTTAAAGTAGCACTGACAAATTTGGGGGTCAAATCCCTTGGGTGGATTTTTTTTAAATTGTGTTTGTTAAAAGGATATCTAGGAGAATGTGATGATAACTGTTTGAAAAAGAATAATTAGTGGCTACATCAAAAAAAAAAGTAATGGATCAGAACAAATGTCTTAGATGAAATATGAAAAATCAACATACAAAAAATTAGTGTTAATATTCTGAATGTAACTCCAGATAATGTAATAGAAAATAAAATAAAATTGAAAGTGACCACAAAAAAGTGACAAGAAGTATTGACAATGGAGTTAACTTGTCAAGTACTGTAGACAGAACATTTCCATTCACAGGGTGCAAATCCCAGTCTCAGATGCTGGGATTTAAGTCAAGTCACTCAACATTCTGAGCTGATTGCCTGAGCTGTGCACCTAGGGAGAATGAAAGCATTTTCTATGTTTACTGTGAGGATGCAATATATTTGTGCATGGAGGTTATTAGAAATGCAATCATCCTTGGGATGTCAGGTAATGGGATTTTTAAATGATTGATTCTTTTCCTCTTAGGATTTTACTTTTTAGCTCAGGAAATAGAAGATAATTGAGTTTCTTTTCTATTGATAGAGGGAGGGTGAAATAAATGTGTAGGTCTGAGTGTGTCTCTGTGAGCACATACATGCATGCATTCATGTGTGCATGTGTAGTATCTCTATGTGTTTTATTCTTTGTTGTTGTTGCTGTTGTTTTCCCAGAAAAAGAGATCAGTCTTGAAATGAAGGAACATACTGCAGAGCAAAGCCTTTCAGTGGTAGAATCTCTCAAGCCAAGATTCATCAGTGATGGTCCTGCTAACTTCACTTGGCAAGAGATCTGTGATGAATATAAGAAAATCTACACTGGAGAGAAATCTTAGGAACATAACCGAAGTGGAAAGGCTTTCACAGAAAGTGGAGCTTTTACTAGACAGTTACTGAGAATTTATAATTGTAACCAGTGTAGAAAGGCTTTTACACAAAGGCTTTACATCAGAGAATCCATATTGGAGAGAAATTTTATGAATGTAACCAGTATGGAAAGTTTTTAGACAAAAGTTATAATTTGCTGGACATCAGAGAATCCATACTGGAGACAAACCTTATAAATGTAACCAATGTGGAAAGGCTTTGAGAAAAAGGGCATCTCTTGCTGGGCATCAGAGAATTTATACTAGAGAGAAACTTTATGAATATAACCAGTGTGGAAAGGATTTTATATAAAAATCTGATTGGTTTTTTACCAGTTCTGTAATGAAATGTAAAGGCATTAATATAAGGAAGAAAATGAATTAGGGACAGAATATTGGGAGAAGATGATATGGTGCTGCCTTCCATACTTAGTCTTGTCTTACTATACCACTCTAGGCAGGGTGAGGAAAGGAAAGGAAAAGTTGCTTCTTGGCACATTGGAGCCTTCCTTTTCATCTGGTCACCTACTTGAAAGGCATCCTGATGACATGGGAAGATCACTACTTTTGGAGTCAGAGGACATGAGTTAACTTTCTGGTTGTGTACCTCTATGGCCTTGGGAATGTAATTTAACTTTAACAGTATTCAGGTTAAGGTTAGGTCTCTTCCAGCTCCAAATCCTTTGAGAAGCCAAAGAGGCACTTGAAAATGAACCCCACCCTTCAATGCCAGATTCCTGGGACCTCAGGTTCAGATCAGGGCTAATAATTCAGGTGACATCACTAATTTTTCTGGATGTGATTGGCAATTTGGAGACTCATCGAGATATGGGAAATTCTCAAGCTAGAGCTTTGTTGAAAGAGGAAACTTGCACATCATTCCTTAATAAATAACTATACAGCTGGTGAAACATTGCTTGCCATATCCAGACAAAAATATGTTTTATTAATATGGTTTAAGAATGAAAGATTTCCACTCTGAAATTTCAGCTTATATTCATCAAATTGGTAGAGATGACCCCAAAAGCTGGCAATAGTGTTGGGGGAGGCTATAAAATTAGAGGCACAGTAATATAATGTATGTAGTTATGAATTGGTCCAACTGTTCTTAAAAGCTGTTTGGTATTACAATTTATTGAAAGTTGACCAAATGTTCAGACTTTATGACACAGAGACTCGGCTGCAAGGCTTGAACTCTAAGGAATGAGGGAAGCAAAGGTTCTAGCTACACTAAAATAATCATTGCAGTGGCTTGTTTTGTTATACTCTTTTTTTTTTTTTTAGTAGCAAAATGAAACGTAGGTGCAAAAAAGAAACAAGATAGATGTTGTTTAGTTGGAGAATGTCTAAACAAATTGTGGTGATGAAGATATTTGAATGATGTGACATGAAAAACTGGAAGAATTTAGGAAGCATGAGGATGTGGAAATGAATCGAGATGGATAGAAGGGAGCTAAACCAAACATCAGTGACTCCTTCAAATACCAGGGATCTCTTCAATTTGAAATTCCTTACAACATGGAGATTCAAGTCTGTGTCCATCCTGTGTATTTTTTGCCTGTATTTCTCATATCCATCCAGTATGTTGCAGCCCTTCCTTGCTTTCTCCTACCATCTGAAGGGCACATGGTCTGACTATCCACATATCAGCCTCTTCTTTACCATGTGCCCAGCTTATCTTCTCTTCTTATTTAACAACACTTTCAGGTGAAGTCTGAGCAATGTCAATTATCACAACAGAGGACACCAAGAAATTTCTAAAAATGCTTTGATTGGCCAACAGGACTCCTTTAACAATTGAAGCAACTGCAAAAATGATACCAACTGGACTCCAGAACACGTGCTTCCCAGTCCAAAGAGTAACCAACATGATGGAGCCAACGTGGCCCAGCATGGAAAGAACTCTATCAGATTCCCTTCAGATTATAAAATAATCCCTCAGAATGAATTCCGGGGAAGGAGAACCAACATAAGGGCAAGGTGAAACATTTTTTCTACCCAGAAGTTCAGCAGGAAAGCTCTGTCTCACTGAGATCATGGGAAAGTTCTGTCCAGCACAAATGGCCCTGAGGCCAGTAAGGAGCAGGCTGCACCCCAACAAAACAGGACTGAGAGCCCCAGCCCAGATAGGCCAGCAGGCAGACCCCCAAACCCCAAGGAAAGAAGCTTGGGAAGTGTTCCCTTAGCCCTGCATCACAGCCCAACTTTAACATGAATTTTAGCAATCAAGAAATAGACTAGAAAAAATGTGCAGATACACACACACACACACACACACACACACACACACACACACACACACCAAAGAAGGAGTAGACCATAGAAAGATAGTAAGGTGGCAAGGAAGAGGAAAAGTGGGAAAAGATGAAGTCAAAGTTGGCTACATGTAAAAAAACCAAAGTAATGTGAATGGGTCTGAGGCTCAAATAGAATTACTGAAGGGAGCTCCAGAGAGGAGGAAAGATAGGAAAAAGGGGGAGGAGGGGATTGGGGAGGTCTGTGAGAAGTGGGCAGCAAAAGAGACCATTGGGCAGGGGGCCCTGGCCTGCAGTATTGGCCCTGCCCAGAGGGGAGAAAACTCCACCTTCTTGAGTGATGGACAGGGCGGAATGAGGAGCAAGAGGACCCTCCCGAAGGGTTTGTGGAAAGTCTGAAGTCTTGGAGCTGTGATCTTACAGCCTACTTCTCCGTCTTCCTCCCTTCCCAGGGTAGCTCCGGGCTCTCTCCTTCTCCGTGGAATTTCGATCACATAGTCTTCTGGAAGCCAGAACCCTGCAAGCAACTCCCAGATAGGTCGGAGCCCTTTGGGTCTCCTCCTCCTCCTCCTCCTCTGACCCTGTGGAGAGTGCCCTCCAAGTCTACCGGGAACACCCCCTTAAGTCTTGCTGCTGGATGAGCTCCCCAACACATGCCACACTTCCAGGCTCCCCCTACCCAGATTTGTCTCCCAGACTTCGGACATTGCTCCTAGGATTCCGAGAGTCCTGATTTCAGCCTTCTGATCAGGACCCAGGCATCCCTTTTCCTTGTCCTCTTCTCTTGCTTTGAGATTCAGATTCTCCTTCAGACTCAATCCCTTGAGGGATACTGGAGTCCTGCCTTCCTACACCCAGGAGCCCATTTCCTCTTTTTTTTTTTTTTTTTTTTTTTTATTTTATATATATATATATATTTTATAATATTATCCCTTGTATTCATTTTTCCAAATTACCCCCCCTCCCTCTATTCCCTCCCCCCGACGACAGGCAATACCATACATTTTACATGTGTTACAATATAATCTAGGTACAATACATGTGTGTGAATATCATTTTCTTGTTGCACAATAAACATTAGAATCCGAAGGTACATGCAACCTGGGCAGACAGATATTAGTGCTAACAATTTTCATTCCCCTCCCAGTGTTTCTTCTCTGGGTGTAGCTACCTCTGTCCATCATTGATCAACTGGAAGTGAGTTGGATCTTCTTTATGTTGAAGATTTCCACTTCCATCAGAATACATCCTCATACAGTATTGTTGTTGAAGTGTACAGTGATCTTCTGGTTCTGCTCATTTCACTCAGCATCAGTTGATTTAAGTCTCTCCAGGCCTCTCTATATTCCTCCTGCTGGTCATTTCTTACCGAGCAATAATATTCCATAACCTTCATATACCACAATTTACCCAACCATTCTCCAACTGATGGACATCCATTCATCTTCCAGTTTCTAGCTACAACAAAAAGAGCTGCCACAAACATTTTGGCACATATATGTCTCTTTCCGCTCTTTAGTATTTCTTTGGGATATAATCCCAGTAGTAGCGCTGCTGGGTCAAAGGGTATGCACAGTTTGATAACTTTTTGGGCATAATTCCAGATTGCTCTCCAGAATGGCTGGATTCTTTCACAACTCCACCAGCAATGTATCAGTGTCCCAATTTCCCCACATCCCCTCCAACATTTGTCATTATTTGTTCCTGTCATCTTAGCCAATCTGACAGGTGTGTAGTGGTATCTCAGAGTGGTCTTAATTTTGCATTTCTCTGATCAGTAGTGATTTGGAACACTCTTTCATGTGAGTGGATATAGTTTCAATTTCTTCCTCTGAGAATTGTCTGTTCATATCCCTTGACCATTTATCAATTGGAGAATGGTTCGGTTTCTTATAAATTATGGTCAGTTTCTCTATATATTTTGGAAATGAGACCTTTGTCAGAACCTTTGTTTTTAAAAATATTTTCCCAATACTTCCCTTCTAATCTTGTTTTGCATTAGTATTATTTGTACAGAAACTTTTTAGTTTGATGTAATCAAAATCTTCTATTTTGTGATCAATAATGATCTCTAGTTCTCCTCTGGTCATAAATTCCTTCCTCCTCCACAAGTCTGAGAGGTAGATTATCCTCTGTTCCTCTAATCTATTTATTATCTCCCTCTTTATGCCTAAATCATGGACCCATTTTGATCTTATCTTGGTATATGGTGTTAAATGTGGATCCATATCTAATTTCTGCCATACTAATTTCCAGTTTTCCCAACAGTTTTTTCCGAATAATGAATTTTTATCCCTAATGTTGGAATCTTTGGGTTTGTCAAAGATTAGATTGCTATAGATGTACCCTTTTTTGTCCTTTGTATCTAATCTGTTCCACTGATCTACCGGTCTATTTCTTAGCCAATACCAAATGGTTTTGGTGACTGCTGCTATATAATATAGCTTTAGATCAGGTACACTTAGACCACCTTCCTCTGAGTTTTTTTTCATTAGTTCCCTTGCAATTCTTGACCTTTTATTCTTCCATATGAATTTTGTTGTTATTTTTTCTAGGTCATTAAAATAGCTTCTTGGGAGTCTGATTGGTATAGCACTAAATAAATAGATTAGTTTGGGGAGTATTGTCATCTTTATTATATTCGCTCGGCCTATCCAAGAGCACTGAATGTCTTTCCAATTATTTAAATCTGATTTTATTTTTGTGGCAAGTGTTTTGTAATTTTTCTCATATAATTCCTGACTTTTCTTTGGTAGATGGATTCCCAAATATTTTATACTCTCAACATTTGTTTGGAATGGAATTTCTCTTTGTATCTCTTGCTGTTGCATTTTGTTAGTGATATATAAAAATGCCGAGGATTTATGTGGATTTATTTTGTATCCTGCCACTTTGCTGAAATTTTGAATTATTTCTAGTAGCTTTTTAGCAGAGTCTTTGGGGTTCTCTAAGTATACCATCATGTCATCTGCAAAAAGTGATAGTTTAATTTCCTCATTTCCTACTCTAATTCCTTGAATCCAGGAGCCCATTTTAGACCCATTGACCAAAGCTCTTTCCTGCTCCCCCTTAACTGAACCCAGGGCTCTTGGGCTGGGGCCCTTCAGCTTTGTAGCTTTTGGCTCCCTGTCTGCACTTTTCTTTTAGGGACGCCAAGCCCAAGCTCTACCATAGTGAGCCTGCAGTCCTCCCCAGCTCTTTCCCAATCTCACCTGCCCTGTGCTTTTTTTGTCTATCTAGTGACCTTGACCTGCCAGGACCTATATTAGTCTGTTTCGCCTCCCAGACCCTACCTCTCTTCTCTGTGAACCCTCAGAAGTCAGTCCTAGCCTGGATTTTGTCTGGACTTTCCAGATGACTCCAGGCTGTCTCATGCTCAGAAAAGCACAGAATTAAAAACCTTAGGTGTGACCTCTCTTTGGTAGTTGCAACATTGGTGGGGCCATAAAAGGTGGGATAGCTGGACTCTGAGGTGAAGAAAGACTAGGCACCAGTTGGAGGAACTTTACAAAATGGAGTTACCTTGGCTATTTTCCTATATACAGAAGGAGCCTGGAGCCAGAGGGAATGGGCCTTGGGGGCCTCAGCCTCCTCAGGTGAGTGCAGTCCATCCAGACCTGACCCACCCAGACCTGACCCACATCAACCATCACAACCATTTCCCTTGACATGGGGGAGAGTGTGTGAAGGTGGTAATAATGTACTTTTGATTATCTCTTTACAAAAGTGGTTATAATTGTGTGGTTCAGAAATGGTGAGGAGTCACCATTTAATAAAAATGCTGGAGAGATCTCTAGAAGGAAAGCAAAGTTTATTATACATTCTGAAGGGCGCCCCACCTGTCCAGCAGACAATGGAAGGGAGGAAGCACTTTCTGGGACAGGGTTAACACTTTTAATCCCTAACACAAACACCCCCTCCCACCACAGGCCCTCATCCTCATTGACTGAGGGTCTTACATTCTAAACTGGAGAACTACCCACGAAATTGAACTTGACCAATAAGTACATAATTGCCCATATTTGACTGAAATAGGAAGAAAATGATGTCATAGAAGAATAGAAAGAAGAGAACTTGACTATGCCCTTGACTCGATCTTCAAAGTCCTTCAGGTCTACTCAAACTCTGAAGTAGATGAAGCCTTCCTCAATTTTCACAACTGTCTTGAAAGATCTCACCTCGTGTCCTTCATTATGTTCACACAATAGGAACAATTCTAGCACAAATGATGGGAAGGAAAGGGGAGGGAAGAAGCATTTCCTTCCATATGCTTTCTGTACAGCACTGAGGCAACAATGTTGTGTAAGAACGATTTCCAGCAAGTAAGTTGTTATTCTAAGTAACCAAATTAATGAAAAAGGACAAATGAGCAAAGATGCTATTTTCATCCAGAGGAAGAACTGATGACTAGAAATATGTAGAGAATAATTTGTCATATATGTGTATGCATGGATGTATAGATATGCTGTGTATGGTTACATATTTCTGTATAATGGCAGACAGGTGAGTGCAGGAAAGTGAAGGAAAAACATTTATAATTTTGTTGTCTATTTCATAGGAAGACCAAGTTGTATACTGCAGATTAACTGTTTCATGGTCAATGATCTTTTTCATTTTACTAAATTTGGAGATGCTTTTTTGTCAATTAAAGATAAAAAAAATATTATGTCTATTTCATATATTCACCTTGCAAGTTAGTTGATGTTGTTATCCCTGTTTGAGAGTTGAGGAAGCTGAGGCAAATGCTTTAATATACTTACCAAGGGGTTAAGCTACTAATGATCCAAGGCTTAATATAAGCTCAGGTACCCCTGCCTCTATGCCCATGTGTCCCTCTACCACCCTACCAGCTCCACCTAATTTCTAGATAATGGAAACTCAGGAATGAGTCTGTCCTTCTGTGAAGAAGGGGTTCCAGGACTAAGGTTCCTATTGATCTGGCCATGGCTGCTCAGGCCCAAGAACCCTTTGTACCCAGGTATGGGGTTAGAAGTTTCTGCCACAGTGGAACTTAACAGGATAGGAGGTGGTGGAAGAGCATTTGCCTCTTTCTCAGAACACCTTGTACAACAGCATGATGGGGCAAACCCTCTCACAAGTTACTAGCATTACAAGCACTAATAGCTGACCATAGACCATAGACTCACACGTTTGAATAGAATGAGGTGAATCACAAAATGAAGCAGTTCTAGATCCTCACCCCATTCCCTAAAAGCAATTTCAAACTTCTCTCCTTTGTCCCTAACTGCTTTCCATGCCCAGGGCTTCCAGTTCCCAGAGAAGATGTGATCTCTTATTTTGAGCAAAGGGACGTACTCTAGATGCTGCACCCAGAAGGCCAGAGGAGCTGCCCTCCACGTGAGTGAGGAGAAAGCAGGGACATGAGAGTTGTGCTTACAAGAGACTTCTAGGAGCCACCAGGAAGTAAAAGCTTGGTTTGGGGGAGGAAGAGCAGCCTTGGAATATTTTCAGACATGTTTTGGCAGGGGCTTCCTGGACTAGTCACTGAATCTCAGTTTCTCATCTAGAAAATGAGTGGCTTGCACTCCATAGCCTTGTGGGTCCCAACTCCCAGTGATCATCTGTGATCTTGTAAGAGTCATTGCTTGAAATCTGGGGCAGTGGAATTCTTCAGAAAGAGCCAAAAGAGTCACAGACTGTGGAGCATTGGTTGAACATATCAAGCCAAGATTCATCAATGATAGTCCTGCTAACTTCACTTGGCAAGAGATCTGTGATGAATATAAGAACATACACATTGAAGAGAAATTTTATGAATATAACCAAAGTGGAAAGGCTATCACAGAAAGTGGACCTCTTACTAGACATTTACATAGAATTTACACTGGACACAAACCTTATTAATATAACCAGTGTGGGAAAGCTTTTACATATCAGAGAGCTTTTACTGCACACTAGAAGACCCAGGCTGGGGAGAAACCTTATAAATGTAACAAGTGTGGAAAGGCTTTTAGAAAAAGTTATATCTTACTGGACATCAGAAAATCCATAATGAAGAGAAACTTTGTAAATGTAACCACTGTGGAAAGGCTTTTCCACAAAGGGGAGCTCTTACTGTATATCAAAGGATCCACACTGCAGAGAACTCTTCTGTATGCAATCAATATGGAAAGACTTTGAAATATAAGCAAAGTCTTCATGTACATCAGAGAATCCACATGGAAGAGAAACTTTATGAATGTAATAAACTGTATAAATGTAACCAGTGTGGAAAGATTTTGATAAGTGGGGGAGCTCTTACTATACATCAGAGAATCCACACTGAAGAGAAACCTTATGAATGTAACCAGTGTGGAAATACTTTTACAAGAAGGACATCTCTAACTAGACATCAGAGAATCCACATGGAAGAGAAACCTTATGAATGTCATCACTGTGGAAAGACTTTTAGACAAAAGAGAACTCTTACTATACATCAGAAAATCCACATTGAAGAGAAACATTAGAAATATAACCAGTGTGGAAAGACTTTTATAAGCAGGGGAGCTCTTGCTTGACATCAGAGAAATCACACTGAAGAGAAACCTTATGAATGAAGCCAGTGTGGAAAAGCTTTTACATATAAAGAAGATCTTACTGTACCTTAGAGGATCCACACTGGAGAGATACCTTATGAATATAACCAGTGCAGAAAGGCTTTTACATATAAGGGAGCTCTTACTATACATCAGGGAATCCACACTGGAGAGAAAACTTATGAATGTAATCAGTGTGGAAAGACTTTTACAAGAAGACCATCTCTAACTAGACATCAGAGAATCCACATTGAAGAGAAACTTTATGAATGTCATCACTGTGGAAAGACTTTTAGACAAAAGAGAACTCTTACTATACATCAGAAAATCCACATTGAAGAGAAACCCTATAAATATAACCAGTGTGGAAAGGCTTTTATAAGTAGGGGAGCTCTTGCTGTACATCAGAGAAATCACACTGAAGAGAAACCTTATGAATGTCATCACTGTGGAAAAACTTTTAGACAAAAGAGAACTCTTACTGCACATCAGAAAATCCACACTAAAGAGAAACCTCATAAATGTAACCAGTATGGAAAGACTTTTATAAGTAGGGGAGCTCTTACTTATACCTCAGAGAAATCACACTGAAGAGAAACGTTATGAATGTAACCAGTGTGGAAAGGCTTTTAGGAAAAAGGTAACTCTTACTATATATCAGAGAATCCACACCAGAGAGAAACCTTTTAAATGTGACCAATGTAGAAAGGCTTTTTAAAAAAAAGGGATTCTGTTACTATATTCTGTTAGGTTCTTACTAAGTGCTAATGAGATAATGAGATATTAGGTTCTTACTAAGTGCTAAGTCAGTACTTAGCAATTCTCTAGTTCTGGACTTTAGGAGAGTTTTACTCCTGTGAACTCCTTAGGAGGAGCTTACATGTTTAGGAGGAGCAAGTTCATTGGTTGAAGTATTTCTTCCTAGAAGCCCTTACATTATCCCATGCCCATTCTCTGGGAGGATAAAAGAGGATGGCACTCGAGAGATAAAGAGTTTCTACACGAGGTCAGAGTTGGCAGCAGTTGAGACAGCAGATCTCCTCCCAGAGAGGGATCAGCAGTTTCTGGAGACAACAGCACATTACATACATCAGAAAATCCACACTGGAGAGAAACTTTATAAAATTAACCAAATGACCAAAAAAATGGAATTTCTTACTGTCCATCAGAGAATCCACACTACAGCTAAACCTCATGAATGTAGCCAGTGTGGAAAGACATCAGAGAATCCACATAGGAGAGAAACCTTATCAATGTAACCAGTGTGGAAAGGCTTTTAGGAAAAAGGGAATTCTTACTACACATCAGAGAATCCAACTGGAGAGAAACTTTATGAATGTAATCAGTGTGGACAGACTTTTAGGCAAAAGAGAACTCTTACGGCACATCAGAAAATCCACAATGAAGAAAAATCTTATAAATATAACCAGTATGGAAAGACTTTTATAAGTAGGAGATTTCTTACTGTACATGAGAGAAATCACACTGAAGAGAAACCTTATGAATGTAGCCAGTGTGGAAAAGCTTTTACATATAAGGAAAATTTTATTATACATCAGAGGATCCACACTGGAGAGACACCTTATGAATGTAACCAATATGGAAAGACTTTTATAAGTAGGGGAGCTCTTATTACACATCAGAGAATCCAACTGGAGAACAACCTTATGAATGTAATCAGTGTGGAAAGGCTTTTAGGAAAAAGGTAACTCTTACTATACATCAGATAATGCACACTGGAGAGACACTTTAAGAATGTAACCAATGTGATGGAATATTATTGCTCTGTAAGAAATGACCAGCAGGACAAATACAGAAAGGCTTGGAGAGACTTACATCAGCTGATGCTGAGTGAAATGAATAGAACCAGAAGATCGCTGTACACTTCAATGTTGTATGAAGATGTCTTCTGATGGAAGTGGATATCTTCAACATAAAGAAGATCCAACTCACTTCCAGTTGATCAATAATGGACAGAAACAACTACACCCAGAGAAGGAACACTGGGAAGTGAATGTAAATTGTTAGCACAACTGTCTATCTACCCAGGTTACTTATACCTTTGGAATCTAATACTTAATGTGCAACAAGAAAATGGTATTTACACACATATATTGTATCTAGGTTATATTGTAACACATGTAAAATGTATGGGATTGCCTGTCAGGGGGGGAGGGAGTGGAGGGAGGAGGGGTAACTTGGAAAAATGAATACAAGGGATAATATTATAAAAAAAAATTTACTCATGCATATATACTGTGGGGAAAAAAATTCTAAAAAAAAAAAAAAAAAAAAAAAAAAAAGAATGTAACCAATGTGGAAAGACTTTTATAACTAGGGGAGCTCTTATTACACATCAGAGAATCCAACTGGAGAGAAACCTTATGAATGTAATCAGTGTGGAGACTTTTACAATAAAGCCATCTCTTACTAGACATCAGAGAATCCACATTGAAGGGAAACCTTATGAAGGTCATCACACTGTGGAAAGACTTTTAGACAAAAGAGAACTCTTACTGCACATCAGAGAATCCACACCAAAGAGAAACCTTATAAATGTAACCATTGTGGAAAGACTTTTATAAGTAGGGGAGCTCTTATTATACATCAGAGAAATCACACTGAAGGAAACCTTATAAATATAGCCAGTGTGGAAAGGCTTTTAGAAAAAAGAACTCTTACTGCACATCAGAGAATCCAACTAGAGACAAACTTTATGAATGTAATCAGTGTGGAAAGACTTTTACAAGAAGGCCATCTCTAAGTAGACATCAGAAAATCCACATTGAAGAGAAACCTTATGAATGTGATCACTGTGGAAAGACTTTTAGACAAAAGAGAACTCCTATGGCACATCGAAAAAAATCTACATTGAAGAGAAACCTTATAAATATAACCAGTGTGGAAAGACTTTTATAAATAGGAGAGCTCTTACTGTACATCAGAGAAATCTCACTAAAGAGAAACCTTATGAATGTAGCCAGTGAAGAAAGGCTTTTACATATAAGAGAGTTTTACTGTATATCAGAGGACACACAATGGAGAGAAACCTTATGAATGTAACCAGTGTGGAAAAGCTTTTAGGAAAAAGGAAACTATTGTTGTACATCAGAGAATCCATACTGGAGAGAAACCTTATAAATGTAACCAGTGTGGAAAGGCTTTTAGAAAAAGAGCATCTCTTATTGGACATGAGAGAATTTACACTGGAGAGGAACTTTATGAATATAATGAGTGTGGAAAGGCTTTTATATAAAAATCTGATTGTTTTTTAGAGGATGAGGACATGGATTGAATTTATGTTTTATACCTATATGGCCTTGGGAAAGTAATTTAACTTTCACCATGTCCCTTCAGTTTAGTGTTGGGTCTCTTCCAGCTCTAAATCCTTTGAAAAGCTCAAGAGGAGTTTAAAGATCAACACTACTCTTCAATGCCACTTTCCTAAATCCTCAGGTTCAGATTAAGGTTAATAATTCAGGTGACATCACTAAGCTTTCTGAATATGATTGGCAGTTTAGAGACTCAGCAAGATAGGAAAAATTCTCAGGTTAGAGCATTGTTGAATGAGGAAACTTGCACATCTTTCCTAAATAACTTTATGCATCTCATGAAACAGATGTCTTGCCATATTTGGTCAGGCAGAAAATGTTTTATTAAAATGCTTTTAACAGTGAAAGGTTTCAACTCTGAGATTTCAGCTTACACCCATCAAATTGGCATAGATAACATAAAAGCTGGAAATAGTACTGGGGAGCTACAAAATTAGAAATATAGTAATACATTGTATGTAGCTATGAATTGATACAACAGTTCTGAAAAGATAATTGATATTGGAATTTATTGAAAGTTGATCAGATGTTCAGACTTTGTGACACAGACTTGGCTGCAAGGCTTGAAATGAGGGAAACAAAGATTCTAGTTACACTAAAATAATCATTGATGTGGATTCTTTTTGTTGTTGTTCCACTTTGGTTTTTTGGTAGCAAAACATAATGTAGTTGCAAAAAAGAAACAAAATAGGTATTATTTGGTTTATTATTTGGTTTATCATAGGTATTATATGTTTAGTTGGAGAATATCTAAACAAATTGTGGTGATGAACATATTTGAATGATGTGACATGAAAAACCAGATAGGAAGAATTCAGAGAATCCTAGGGATATGGAAATGAAGGGAGATGGATTTAAGTGAGCAAAATCCAACATCAGTGGTTCCCTCAAATACCAATAATCTCTTCAATTTGAAATCCCTTGCAACCATGGAGATTCATGTCTGTGTCTATCCTATGTATTTCTTGCCTGTTTCACAGAGGAGCCATCCTCATTAATATGATGGAGTCCTTCCTTATTTTCTCCTGCCATCTGAAGGGCACTTGTTCTGGCTATCCACCCATCAGCCTTGTCCAACTCATCTCTTGTTCTACAATTCTTTCATGTGAAGTATGAGCAATGTCAATTATCCCAACAGAGGACACCACGAAATTTCAGAAAATGCTTTGATCAGCAAATGTCTCTTTTGACAATTGGAGAGGTTACTGCCGAAGATGATACCAACTGGGCTACAAATTAGCCTGTAAAATCTTGTAATTTTATAATCTGTGCTAACAATGGAAAAGCACAACTCTTTAAGATCATATAATCTGTCGTTCTGTCGTTTATACATTAGACAGAAATAGGGGCATTCACAAATTGTCTGAGTTTATCTTTTGCCCCTGAGCTGACTGAAGGGCAGAGTGAGGCTGATGACTTTCCCGAGTTCTGCCTCACTTAATCCAACTCATTTACAAAGCAAGACATGAGTCTCTGATGGCGTCAGAGATTTCAGAAATACCTGGAAAAGCTTACAAGAACTGATGCTGGTACCACAAGGACATTGTGCACAGTAACAGCACCTTTGTGGAGATGATCAGGCTTGATCGATTTTGCAAAAACACTCAGCAAAACACTGATCTGAGACACTTCCAAAAGATCCATGTTGCAAAATGCTGTCCATATTCAATGGAAGAATTGTAGAGTCTGAATATAGCTAAAACATTATTTTCACTTTGATTTGAGGAGGGAGAAAGGGAGGGGAAAATTTTGTAATGCAAAGTTTTGCAAGGGTGAATGTGGAAAACCATCATTGCATATATTTTGAAAATAAAAATCTATTATAAAAAAAAAAAAGAAAAAACAAAAGAAAAATGTGTACTGTAGTGAGCTGTCGTCTCCAGAAGCTGCTGGATCGCTCTCTGGGAAGAGATCTGCTGTGTCAACTCAAATCTCTTGGACAGATTCTTCTTCCTGTAGTGAACCGTTGTCTCCAGGCAGTTGCTGTTAACTCTTGTCCTTAGAAGTGACTTCCCTTCCTGCAGAGAGCCAACTTCCCTTCCTGCAGAGAGCTGCGTCAAGCCAGATGTAGTGCAGAGTCTTCTCCTCTTCCTGGAGTGCTGTCCTCTTTTATCCTCCCAGAGAATGGGTGTGGGATAATGCAAGGGCTTCTGGGAAGAACCACTTCAGCCAATGAGCTTGCTCCTTCTATCAAGTCAACCTGAGTTCTCACCTTGTAATTGTCCAGACAACCTGAGTTCTCACCTAGTAATCCTAACATCTCCCCCTTTCTTTTGATTTAGAACATAGGACAGTCATGACCTTGAAACATAAATCCATCAATATGGGAGGTATTACACATAATTACATAAATTACATAAGCACATAGTAACATAGTAACGTAACACATGCTAGAAGTATATAACAAATAACATAATCAAATAATCATAAATTGAAAATTTATAAATGTCCATAAGTCCATTGTCCATTAGTCTCATCTTGTGTGAGGAAGTCCAATGATTCCTGCTGGTTTTAAAGTTCTTTAACAGTCTTTTTATTAGCCATGCTCTTTCGGTGTAAGATGTTTCTTAGATCTTCTCCTTTATTTTGAGGTCTTTCTCTTTTTCTGTCACTCTCTGATGGACAAGGAGAATATGACTCATTGGCACCCATCTGATTCCTTCTCCTGCTGAAGAAATACAAGCAAACCCTCTCCCCCAGGCAGTTAACCTATCTAATTTCCTTCTATTTACCACTTTTTAAATCTCTTATCATCTGGCAATTACATTGGAGTTGTTTGCACTGGACACAGCCCTGTTGGTTTAAAAGGCCTGTATTCTTCCCAAGTGTAATCCATTTTTGCAATCTGATTGCCTTTTGGCTCACTTATCAGATAATCCCTTTCTGCCATGTGATTGCATTTCTGCTGGTTGATCAAATCAGAGTCCTGACCTTCTAAAGGCTCTTTGGGTGTAACATCAGCTGCCATCATACCCCAAGTCTTTTTTGCCTGGGGCCCTGGACCTGGGCCCCTCATCCCATTTCCCTGAATTATTCTACACTCTGATGCCCAATGGAGTCCTCTGTTGCATTTTGGACATGGGGTTTTAGGTCTTCTCTCACCCTGTCTTCTCACTGTATCTCCATATCTACACTGAGCTCTTAGATGTCCAATTTTTCCACATTGAAAACATCTCCAAGTTTCTCTAGAAGTCCCTTGCCAGAAGGGCAAGTCCCTGTCTCTCCACATTCATCATTGTCCGGGTGTAAAAAGCATTTGTTCCCACTGTAGCACAGCGTCTTATGATCTCCTCTAAAGGAGCATCTTTGTCTAATCCCCATATAATTCTTTTGCAAATCTCATTGGCATTTTCCTTAGCCAGATGTCTGGTCATTATTTCTGTAGCTGCATTTTCTCCAATAGTTCTTTTGACAGCAGTTTGCAAACGTCCCACAAAATCTGCAAAAGGTTCATTGGGACCTTGCTGTATTTTAGTGAAAGCCTCTCCGCGATCTTTCTGTCCAGGGAGGACACCCCAAGCTTTTATTGCAGCCTTAGCAATTTGTTCATATATTGTCATGGTATAATTAATCTGTTCTGAATTCTCTTCATACTGACCTTCACCAGCTAAGTGCTCAAAAGTGAATTGTGTGTTAACTCCTATTTCCAAATTGCATCTGACTTGAATTTTACATAATTCATGAAATTCTGCAAGCCATAATAAATTTTCTCCAGGTTCCAGACATGTCCTTGCTATGGATTTCCAATCATTCGGGGTTAGGACTTCATAAGACAAACCATCTAGTAACATTTTGACATAAGCTGATGTAGCCCCATAAAGGGTACAACCTTTTTTCAAATCCTTAATTTTATTCAAATCTAAAGGTGCATATCTTCTCCTTTTTTTACCTACAGAGTCAATATTTTCAATCACAGAATATGCATGTATAAAACCACTTATATCCTGTCCTTCTCTCTTAGCTTTAACCAATGCTTTTTCTAATCTTGTCATAGGCTTAGACTGCTTCACAGACAATTCTGTTTGTATTTCTGCCTCTTCCTCTCCTCCTTCTTGCTCCACCCATGAAGGGTTAATTGAGGGAGGAGATGGGAGGTGCTCCTGTTGCTGTTGCTCAGAATTGTACTTAACTTCATTGTTATCTGATTCATCCTTTTCACCTAGTTTAGTTGACACTTCCCCATTTTGCTCCTTCATCTCTTCCTTTAGAATAACATTGTTTAAAGCCAATTGGATTACGTTGTATATATGAATTGTATCTTTGGAAATTGAGTTTGGCCTGGAATTGTAGTGTTCACCTAATTGCTTTCCTACTAATTCCCATTCATCTGGATCCAATTCTTCTTCCAGAGAAAAAGAAGGACATATTGCCTTCACAGTTCTTAAAAGTTCAGTAATCTCCTGTAAAATTATAATCAATCCTTGGCTTTTCATAACCTTGATGATGCTCTCTAAACATTTTCTAAACATTTGGCCCCACGTTGGGCGCCAAATTGTAGCGAGCTGTCGTCTCCAGAAGCTGCCAGATCGCTCTCTGGGAAGAGATATGCTGTGTCTACTCAAATCTTTCAGACAGATTCTTCTTCCTGTAGTGAACCATTGTCTCCAGGCAGTTGCTGTTAACTCTTGTCCTTAGAAGTGACTTCCCTTCCTGCAGAGAGCCGACTTCCCTTCCTGCAGAGAGCTGCGTCAAGCCAGATGTAGTGCAGAGTCTTCTCCTCTTCCTGGAGTGCTGTCCTCTTTTATCCTCCCAGAGAATGGGCGTGGGATAATGCAAGGGCTTCTGGGAAGAACCACTTCAGCCAATGAGCTTGCTCCTTCTATCAAGTCAACCTGAGTTCTCACCTTGTAATTGTCCAGACAACCTGAATTCTCACCTTGTCACTGTCCAGACAACCTGAGTTCTCACCTAGTAATCCTAACATCGTACAGCTTGACGTATACTATTTGTAACATTTCTCTCACCACATTAGCATAACATTAAATGGATATTCTTTTGGGCAGTAGTGTCATTTTTATTGTATTGAATCCTGGCCTAGAGCAGTAAATAATCATTTTAGTTTTTAGATTATCCTTCACTTTTTTAATGATTTTTTTTTTTTTTTTGTCATTGAGGAAGAGAAAGAAGAAAGTGTTGAGGTTTTGCTAAGATGGATTTACACTGAGAAGCAACTCATTGGGCATTACTGATGTGGAATTAGCAGGGATGGATTGACAGGCTTTCCTTATATCCCGTTTGACTTATTGGAGCTGGGGGACCTTTCCATAGAGGGTGGAGATAGTGTCCCTGGCCAAGATTTCCAATTCAAAGAGAATACTTATCTAGGAATTTTCCCATAGGAGGCCTGGAGGGTTTTAGACTCAGGACAAACCTTCCCCCCCAAAGATTCCTTTCCAACCCTTCCCCCCAAAAGATCAAAGGGGACAGTTTATATCACAAGGAAATCATGAGCAGGCTAATTTCTGAAGTGACCAGAAAGACAATGTACATAGTACCATTATGTGGTGCTCAACTGGCTTTTCTCAAAAAAGTGGAAACTAAGGCATTTTTTTTTTTATTTTAAAAATTTTATTTTTAATACATATTACTTTAGGAATCATGTTGGGTGAGAAAAATCAGAGCAAAAGGGAAAAATCATATGAGAGACCAAACAAAAAACCCACCAGAAAATGAAGTGAACATAGAATGTGTTGATTTATTAAGTCTCCTTAGTTCTTTTTTCTGGATGCAGATGGCATTTTGGGTCCAAAGTCTATTGGAATTGCTTTGGATGACTGAAGTTGATCATTGCACATTCTTGCTCTTACGGTGTACAATGTATTCCTGGTTCTGCTTGTTTTGCTCAGCATCAGTTAATGTAAATCTTTCCAGGCCTTTCTATAAGCAGCTTGTTCATCATTTTTTATAGAACAATAATATTCCGTTACCTTCATTTACCACAGCTTGTTCAGCCATTCCCTAAATGATGGACATCCACTCATTTTCCAATTCTTTGCTACCACAAAAAGAGCTACTATAAACATTTTTGCACATGTGAATCCTTTTTCCTCTTCTATGATTTCTTTGGAGTGCAGACCCAGCAATGGTACTGCTGAGTCAAAAGTATGCAGTTTGATACCCTTTGGGCGTTCTTCCATATTGCTGTCCAGAATGGTTGGATGATTCCCAACTCCAGCAACAATGCATTAGTGCACCAGTTTTCCCATACCCTCTCCAAGATTTATCCTTATCCCTTAACCAACGTGAGAGTTGTGAGATGATACCACAGAGTTGTTTTAATTTGCATTTCTCTAATTGTGATTTAGAGTATTTCACATAACTATAAATGGTGTTAATTTCATCATCTGAAAGTTGTTCAAATTCTTTCATCATGTTTGCATCAGTTTCATTAACAATTTTTGATGTTCATGGGTCAATTGCCATACACATTGGGTTAACTGCCAGGCTCTTCCAGTGGCACATGTAATCAGAGATGGAACCACCAGATGTTTTTAAGCCTTCTTCTTTGTTTCGAGGGTCTTCTCCTTTCTCCAGTGGACAAGACAAATATGGTTCGTTGGCACCCATCTGATTCCTTCTGTAGAGATACAAGCAAACTCTCTCCCCCAAGCAATTAAATTTAGCGAGATTTACAAAACTGTTGCCAGCAGTGAAGCTAAGGCACTTGGTGGTGAAGACGCTTCAGAGGGGAGTCTCCAAAGCTGGGTTAAGGCAGTCTCCATAAGGCATGTCAGCATCTGTTATGGGCCAGAACTCTTAACTTGAAACAAAGGATTCTCACAAGGTACTAAGTCAGTGGAATGGATAGAGACAACAGTTATGTCTATTGGTTCAATATGATTGATCTGATCCTCAAGGAGATGTTATGGGCCAGAACTTGAAACAAGGCAATAAGTGGAATTGGTTATAATATAATTATAATTATATAAATGGCAGTGGTTATATCTAGTTTTGCATTGATTTAATATTACAATAAATAATGGTTTCCTAGTGATATAATGATGGGTTTGTACTCAGTGTGGAACATATAAGCTAGAAGCTCTCAGGGCCAGAAGGGACAGGTGCACTAGAAGCTCTTGGAGGCTGAGACATTCATTCCGTTGTCCACCTTTGTGGTGTCTGGAGGCTGAAGCACAAACCTTTGGAGTCAGAGACAATTGGAGGGAGTTAGAGACAGAAGCAAAGGACTGGCAGCAGGAGCTCTTGGAACCAAGGAGAGACTCTAAGGAAGCTAACCAGGTCCCAGGAAAGGAGACAAGACTATGAAAGAGATAATGAAGGATTTGGACATTAGCCCCTGACTGCACCTGTGGTAATTACTGAACTGAAATAAAGGCTGCTCCCAGAGACCCAAAAGAAACCCAAACCGAGAACATTACATTTTAGAGAGAATATTACAGGCATCAAACAATTAAAACTGCTTTTTGTATCTAACATGCCGCAAAATACTGACTCCATCACCTATGGCTGCCTCCAGCACCAGAACCAAGCAGCCACCCTGTGTTCACAGGCAACCACCAACCTGCCAGCCTTTCTCTTTGGCTCTTCTCTAGCAGCTTTCCGGCTTTTGGCCATCTGCAAAGAAATGAGCCCCAAAGACACTGCATTGTTGGTGAAGTTGTGAACGCATCCAACCATTCTGGAGAACAATTTGGAACTATGCTCAAAAGGTTATCAAACTCTGCATACCCTTTGATCCTGTATGTACAAGAATGTTTGTGGCAGCCCTTTTCATAGTGGCTAGAAACTGGAAATTGAAGGGATGCTCATTGGTTGGAGAATGGCTGAATAAATTGTGGTATATGAATGTTATGGAATATTATTGTTCTGTAAGAAATGACCAGCAGGATGATTTCAGAAAGGCCTGGAGAGACTTACATCAACTGATGCTGAGTGAAATGAGCAGGACATCATTATATACTTCAACAACAATACTACATGATGATCAATTCTGATGGAAGTGGCTATCTTCAACAATGAGAGGATCAAAATCAGTTCTAATTGATCTAATTGATCTGTAATGAACAGAACCAGCTTCACCTAGCAAAAGAACACTGGGAAATGAGTATGGACCACAACATAACATTTTTACTCTTTCTGTTATCATTTGCGTGCATTTTTGTTTTTTTATTCTCAGGTTATTTTTACCTTCTTTCTAAATCCGATCTTTCTTATGCAACAAGATAACTGTATAAATATGAATATATATTTTGTATTTAACATATACTTTAACATATTTAACATTTATGGGGCTACCTGCCACCTAAGGGAGGGGGTGGAGGGAAGGAGGAGAAAAATTGAAACAGAAGTTTTTGCAAGGGTCAGTGTTGAAAAATTGCCCATGCATATGTTTTGTATATAAAATCTATAATAAAAAAGAAAAAATAAATAAATGAGCCCCAAAGTTGCTCTTTAAAAGAGATCTGAATTGAGTGAGATTCCTTCAATGTTGTCATTGCCCCAGGTCTAGATGAGACCACTTACTGGAAGTGGTCCTGAGCCAACTCCCAACTCAATAGAGGTCTATAGAAATCTAGGTCTCCAGCTAAATGAGACCACTTAAGTTTGAGCTAAGTAGGGAGGGGTTCTGGACTCAACTAGTCCAGCCAAGATAACAGAATGAAACCACTTTATCCCTGGGGCGGGTTTCTCCCAGATGAGAGTTTCTCAAGTGTTCCATTAAAATCAGAGGATAGCTTCAGGGTTCCCCCCATCAGTGAGTCCTGCTGGACATTAGTCTCCCCATCTTGATCTTTCTCCAGCCAGGCCCACTTGGCCTGTGTCCCAGTTGCTGAAAGCCTTGCCAAAAGGGAGAAACACATACCAAGAGGGTGAAAGCTATTCCAAAAACACTCTGTCCAGAAAATCACTTTGTGTGTGTCTAGGAACTTGCTCAGCTGATGCGCTCACAGCCTTGTGGGATCTATTCTCAATGAAAGCCATAGCAAGGAGGTAGCAGTCCTAGCAGGGACATAGTGGTCAGGACACAGCCTTGTTTGTTTAGGCCGATATTCAACAGCACAGCCTTGCATGTAGGTTCTAGAACAAGGCCCAGTGCTGAGTAGTAAATCAAAACTTTAGCCAAAACTGCATTAATGTAAGCAATGAGGCTCTGTCACAGACCCAAAGGACTTCTTCAGGTCTTTCTGGAGATTCAGTGTAATATCTAGCTGCCACCCCACACTGTGTCCCTATGAAAGTAAACATTATAAATATAAAAAGACTTTTATAGTCATCATAAAGCTCCTGAACTCTTTCTTCAGTATCAATATGCCCCTTTGCTGGAGGGCTGCCCCTTGGTTGGAGGAAGGCCCCAAATTTGATTGGAAGGGGCATAATAGACCCTATGAGTTTCCCTCTACCACCAATTATAACCCTACCTCCTAGATAGTGGACCCCCAATACATAATACCACCTGTTACAAGAATGGACTTGGATGAAGGGCATCAAGTAGTAATGATGTCTCCCTCAATGATCATTTTTCCCAGTAATGCTCCTTTTTGGAACCTGATTTCCACCCCTTACATTCTTTTCTCACCAATTATTCTGAAACTCTGATCACTAATGATGAATTCATGTCTTCCTTTTCTACTGGCTCCTTTCCTCCTTTACCCCAACCAAACCTCTCCAATGTCCTGGTCTTACTTTGCCCTCTCCTCCCAATGTATGCTCCAAAAGCTTGCTTCCCAATCCAAAGAATAACCAATGTGGTGGAGCCAACATGGTCCAGCATGGAGAGAACTCTACCAGATTCCCTCAGATTATAAAATAATGCCTCAGAATGAATTCCTGGAAGGGAGAACCAACATAAGGACAATGTGAAACATTTTTCCAGCCCAGAAGTTCAGCAGGAAAGCTCTGTCTCACTGAGATTGGGAAGGTTCTGTCCAGCACAGGTGGCCCCGAGGCAGGAAGGAGCAGGCTGCACCCCAGCAAAGCAAGGCTGAGAGGCCAGGCCCCCACAGGCCAGCAGCCAGGCCCAAACCCCAAGCCAAGAAGCTTGGGAAAGTATCCTCTTAGCCCTGAATCACAGCCTAACTTTAACATGAATTTTAGAAGTCATGAAATACACCGGAAAAATGCACAGATACACACACACACACCCCAAAACAAGAGTAGACCATATTTAAAAAAAAAAAAAATGGTATGGTGACAAGGAAGTGGGAAAAGATGAAGTCAAAGTTGGCTACACGTGATTCAGGAAGAGTTACTGGAGGGAGCTTCAGAGAGGGGAAAAAGATAGAAAAAAGGGGGGTTGATGGAAATAGAGGGCAGGGAGGAGTTGGGGGTGGAAGAGACCATTGAGCTGGACCCTCCAGATGGATTTAGGAAAAGCCTGAGCACTTGGAGCTGAATTCTTTCTGCCCGCCCCTCAGTAGGACTCCCTTTCCAGGAAGCTCTGGGCTCTCTCCTTTTCCCATCACTTTGTGTTGTGGAAGCCAGAACCATGCTTGCCCCTCCCAGGTAGTCAGAGCCAGCATTCCCCACACTTGCTGGTTTCCAGTGTCCTACCCACTGAGTGTCCTCCTCCTCTGACCTCATGGAGAGTGTTCTCCAGATCTTCCGGGGCACACCCCCTTAACCCTTGCTGCTGAATGAGCTCCCCACCACTTCCCCAACATCCTGGATCCCCTTCCCAGATTTATCTCACAGACTTCCGATTTTGTCCCTAGGAATCTGGGAGTCCTGATTTCAGCCTTCTGATCAGGACCTGTTGAGGTTGAGAAGGGAGACCCCAAAAATCCCAGATGGGTGTCCCTAAGTGTCTCAAAAGAATCTGCAGGCTTGAACCCATCTCCTATTCAAGGGGCAAAGTTTATTAAAAGCAATGTGAGGCCATTACTGAGCAGACTGAATTCTAAGAAAAGGTTAGAATGCCCAGTTCCTAAATTGTTCTGCCTAAATCACCACCCTTCCCTCCCAATTTTAATAATTTAGGGCTGGCTATGATAAGATTACAAATTGTAAATATTTGCTCCAGATAAGGAGAAAGACTATCTTAGACATCAACACCCCAGCCCTTCCCTACTTATCAGAATGCCTGGTGCCTCCCCCCATTCTGTCATTGTTCTAGATCCCAACTTATCTGAATGTCCAATGCCTCCCCCCATCCTGTCAGAACCAGATCCATACTTTGTTCCCCCTCTCAGTGTCTGACTCAGTCTACCCAGGTCTCTTGGAGCCATGTGCATATATACTTCAGAGGAAAAGTTCATTAACTGCTGGATTCTTAGAGATAGTTTCATTCAGCCCTGGGACCAAACCATGGATCCTTCTGGTCCCAGTAAATCACTCCCTCTCAAATAAAATGTTAAAAACTCTCTGATCTCTATATTGTCTCAGTTTCTCCAGCATTATACTGTCTCTCTAGTGGCCTTGACCTGCCAGGACCTCTATTCTGTCTTGCCTCCCAGACCCTTCTCCTCCATTCTTGGCCTCCTCTACTCTCTGAAATCTTAGAGCTCAGTACTAGACTGGCTTTTGTTTGGATGTTCCAGGTGACTCCAGGCTATCTCTTGCTCATAAAAGGACAGAATTAAAAACCTTAGATGTGACCTCTGTTTTTTTCTGACCTACTGTGGTTACTACATTGGTGGACCCATAAAGAGTGGGGACAGCAGGACTCTGAGGGAGATAAAGACTGGGGACCAGTTGGAGGAACTTTACAAAATGGTCACCTTGGTTACTTTTCTATGTACAGAGGAAGCCTGAGCCAGAGGGAATGGGCCCTAGGAGTGCAGGTGAGTGCAGTTCATCTAGACCTGATGAGAGATAGGAAAGGGGGAACTCTGTTGGTCGGCACCAAGATAGTAAGATAGTCCCCTGTAAATGAATTTACAGGCCCGAAAACCTAGATTGATAAAAAAGGTTTATTGTAGGAATTTGGAAGTAAAGTTCAGTTAGAAAAACGCCAGGGCCAGAGGTGGCCGCTGGGGGGACAGGAACCCTTACATGGCAGGAAGGATACCATGTTTGGGGGGGGGGGGGGCTCCTGCAAAGAGAGAGCTCAGGCTTGGCTCTTTTATACCTAAAAGGGGCTTGTGGGTAGTGCCCCAAGTTCTTGGCGGGCTTTTCAGATAAGGAAGAAACTGGGGGGGGGGTTGGGGAAACCTAAGTAGATAGTGGGGACTGGGCCCGGATATTCAAAAGGGTGCTTTTTTGACCAGGATTTAAAGGGACCTCAACCCCTATCAGACTGACCAACATCAACTATCACGGCCAGTTTCCTTGATATGGAAGATGGTGTATGAGAGTAGAAATGCCTTATTTGTGGATTGTGTCTTTATATTCTTTATTAGGTTAACACAATAGAAACAACACTGTCCTGCTCTTCTGTGATGTTGACTGAATCACTGAGATTTTAATTTTAATATCTTGTCATTTATACTTGTTTTAGATTAATTTTTCTATTTTTTTTTTTTACAATACAGATTTAGCTAATCTTCTCTTTTTCTAAATGTTTAATGTGTAATTATAAGTTTGTGTTTCCCCCTGGGGACTACTTTAGCAGAATCCCAGAAATTTGGGGATATTTTTTAATCATTGCAATTATTTTGGCTGTTAGCATTTCTGAGATCTGATCTCAGATCCAGTCATTATTTCATATGTCACTAGAAATCTCTCGTTTAGGTTTATGCCTTTTGTCAGTGATTCTTGAACCAATTTCCATTCTTACTTCCTTAGGGAATGAAAGGATGTATGAATGATTTCTACCTGTTTACCTTTGTTTGCAGAATCTTTGTATCCCAATGGTTCATTTTTATAGAAGTGGCAAAGAAATGTAGCAAAGAAATATGCATATTCCTCCATTGTCCCATTTTGAAGATGCCATAAGTCTTTTACTTCCAGTTTTTTTAAACATTTGTTCATTTCTTTTACTTTTATCTCATTTTACATTTCTTCATCCCTCTTTTTCCTTTTAGTTCTTTTGTAGTTTCCCTTCTTCTCTTGCCTTTCAACTAGAGTTCTGTGCATTAGTTTCATTCATTTTTCTTTGGCTTTTCATGGAGGATTTCCCCCTTTCTCCTCACTGTCCATCTTCCTTTCTGTTTAACCTACATGCTCATTCTCTCAATAATAGCACGTCTACTCCTCTGGTCTTTCTCTTTTCCCTGTACCCTTCATATAATCAGAAGCCTACAAGGTATCCACTCTGCCTTTTAGATGCTTTCTGCCATTGGCTCTAGGCCAAACTCACAGATTCCACTTTCCCATCATACCTTCCACTGTGTATCACAGCAGTTATCAGGGAGCACATGGTTCCATAGCTGAGAATTTTGCCTCCTGATATCTATCCTCTCTTGTTCCTTTACCTTTGTAGCACATTTTCCTAGAAATCTCCATCCTGCCTTGTCAGGCCCCAAACCTCTAAGCCTCAGGTGAAATCCCTTATCTCCTCTAAGAATATTCATCAGTAGAAACCCTTCAAGGCTCTTTCCTTTCTGCACCTTTTCAGTCTCTCCACCTTCCTTCCCCCACTCCCCAGGTGATCTCTTTCCCAGTCCAAGGAACTCATCTCCTCAATCCCCATTTTTATTTTTTGCCTGTTCTCCATTCTTTGACACTATTGATGACTCTCTATTCTCCAAGTTTTTATGACATGACTCTCCTGGCTTTCCTCCTACTATCTGACCCCTTCTTCTCTGTCTCCTTTAATAAATGGTAGACTCCCCTTTACTGTGGAATATTTACTTTTTCTCCCTTATTCTTCAGCTCCCATCTGCAGGATAGGTCATGCTGGACTACACTCTCAGCTCCAGTGCTCTCTGAAACCCATTCTTCCATTCCTTCCTCTTATCATCTTGGTTTGCATTTGTCTTCCACTGCTCCAAACTCTATCAGCTCCATTGTATCAGAAGGTCTTTCTCATGGCTTGTGGGACTTTTTCCATCTGAATGAATTGTTAAAGATGACCACTATGAACCAGGCAATTTGTAGCCCTGGGTTTTGTTTTTGGGTTCTGGGTTTGGTTTTTCTGTGGGTGATCTGTGGATTGTTCCCATTGGAATTTCATTTTCTCTGTCCAGAATTTCCTTCATGATTGGGTCTATTTTTTTAACCAGTTGTGTATTTCTGGGGAACCTGTCATCTTTAGTGTCTAAGTCTATGTACATGTTGTCAGTGTATATGCATTTAGCAAGGGGTAGATTTTCTGTGAATGTTCATTGTAGTTTACTTCACTTCCGGCAGGCTGTCCTTTACTTTTGTGTATTTTCTTCCCTTGCCTATTTTTTTGTATTTTCTTTGGGAAGAATTACTTTTCTATTCCCTTTACTTGACAATTCACAAAAGAAGACCACAGGTCCAAGGAGGATGGGAAGGGATCTGGGTGGGAAAGAGGCACTGAATTCAAACATAGAGTCAGAAAAGCTCAATCAGAAAAGGACCAAAGAAGTAGATTAAGTGAGTAACTAGGAGGTAACTGAGCTTTCTGCTTCAAAGCACGTTGGGAGTGCATTAGCCCCACCTCATGTTGATAAAGGGGGACAGTGGGATGCTTGTAAAGGAAAACTTTCCCTTACAACCTCTTGTAGTAGCTTCTCTTGGGGGGGAAGGGGGGGGAGGAAGTAAGGAATCAGAGATCAGTTATCCCTCTGAATGGGATGGGTGAAATCTCTCAGGAAATTGAGCAAAACTCCTCCCACCTCAAAGCTAACACAGGTCCAAGTTTCACCTCCCATAGAATCAAGTGACTTACTGGAAAACCACAATTCATTGCCAAATCAGACATTGCCTAGTAAGGGGAGGTTTGAATTAATTGGCTCCCTTTGGACTTCCTGGGCAGATTGCCTCAAGTAGACTGTAAGTCCTGAAGGCCCGACAATGGGCTTGAAGATCAGCAGGGTGGGTGAGGATTTCTGTGCTGGGCTATATAAGCCCCACTCTCTGCCTTTGTATCCACTTTTGTCTCCCCACATGGATTGCCCAAATTGGGAAATACTCTTCTGGAGAACATATAAGAAACTTTCCCTTTGCTCCTAGAGATGGCTCCAGATTGGGTTAGGGTCATCTCTGTCGTACACCAGACAAAACCTCCTTTGGGACATCCTATGGTGGCCCATTGTTCAGTCAGTAGGGATACTCTGCCTCTTGGTGACTTATTCCTTACCCATAATGCCATGTGTTATTTCCCCTAACCCCCACTGTTTCCCAACCCCACTTCTCCTTACAGATAACTCACCCTTTCAGGTTTAGCTTGCCAGCTAAGGGCATGCCCCAACCTCATGGGGGGCTCCCTTTCTACTAGGTAATTGTGAGTCCCACTGAGGACCTTGTCTTTCATAGGCTCTCCCACTCTATTTCACATTTACCATTATCATATCCCTTCACTTGGTCTGTAACCTATTCTCCTCAATCAATCCTCCTTTTCCCAAAGAGAATGGCCATGGCGAATTCTTCTCGTGTCTAAACCCCAAATTTTGGTGCCTGCCATCCCTTGGTGACAAACCCCACACCATCTGTCACAACATTACAAAATGCTTTTGGCAAAATTCAGTCAAACTCTTAAGACCCTCATTTCAGGAATTGACTCTGACACTCAGAAATGGTCTGATCTTTGAGCAGATCTCTTCTCTGCTATTAAAGTAAGGATTAGGATTCCCCAACCTACTTCTGAAGTCTCTTTCAGCTCTACATCTCATGACTTTTGCTGCTTTAGGAGTGGGTGACATTCACGGATGTGGCTGTGGACTTTACCCAGGAGGAGTGGGGCCTCTTGGACTCTCCTCAGAAGGAGCTGTACAAGAGGGTCATGCGGGAGAACCTGCTGTTCTTGGGTAAGGACATTTCCCCTGCTAACTCTGAATCTGCAATCAAAGGGCATATCATCATTCCCTAAGATACAGGATTTGTGGCAATATTAGTGCTGGTCGGCTGTGTTCCAGCAACTGAGTCCCTTCCAGGTCTCTTTACATTGGATGATAGGAACCTGAAGGGGTCCTTTGTTATTCCTGAAACTGTCTCTTACCAATTCTAGGTAACCTCAAGTCAAATCAATATGCAACCATCTCAAACACGGAACTAATCTCAGGTTATTTTGGCTGACTCTAACTAGACACACATTTGTCTGCCAAAGCTCTGAACATGGCCAGGCAGCTTTCCTTTACAACCCTTTGTAAACAACTCTTTGGGATGGGTCTAGCATTTGAAATATTCTTCTTTTTAATAGCCACAAATTTTAGCTCCAAGCACCTAGTTGTCCCCAGTACAGGAAGTTTGTCTATAATCTTCCGTCTTGTTGCCCTCAAATTCTAGCACAAGTGGTGGGAAGGAAATGGGAGGGAAGAAGCATTTCCTTTGCCAGGTCCTGTGCCACATGCTTTCTGTACAGCACTGAGGCAACAATATTAGGTAAGAACAACTTGCAGCAAATAAGTTGTTGTTCTAGGTAACCAAATTAATGAAAAAGCACAAATGAACAAAGATGCTATGTACATCCAGAGGAAGAACTGATGACTAGAAATATGCATAGAATAATTTGACATATATGTATATGGATAGATGTATAGATATACTATATATATTTCTGGGTAATGGTAGAAATCTAGGGTGGAGGCAGGAAGATGAAGGAAAAAAGATTTATAATTTTGTGCTCTATTTGAAAAGAACAGTAAGTTGTATACTGTAGATTTACTATTCATGTTCAATCATCTTTTTTATTTTACTAAATTGTGGAAATGCTTGTTTGTGAATTAAAGATAAAACAAAATATGCCCATTCAACATATTAACCTTGTAATTTAAGCCATGTTGTTACTCCCTTTTGAGAGCAGATGAGATTAGGGAGATTAGGGAGCAGATGAGATTAGCACTTTAATATGCTTAACAAGGGATAAAGCTACTAACTGTCCAAGGTTTAATTTGAGCTCAGGTACTCCTGCCTCTATGCCCATGTCTCCCTCCACCACCCTACCAGCTCCACCTACTTTCTACAAAATAGAAACTCTGGAAGGAGTCTATGAAGAAGGGGTTCCAGAACTATGATCCCTCTTGATCTAGCCAAGGATGATCAGGCTCAAGAGCCCTTTGTAATCATATATGTGGTTAGAAGTTTCTGCCACAATGGAACCTAAGAGCAGAGGAGGTGGGGGAAGAGCATTTGACCCTTCCTCAGAACACCATGTTCAACAGCATGATGGGGCAAACCCTGTCACGGGTTACTAGCATTATAAACACTAGTGGGTGACCATAGTCACATGTTTGAACAGAGCAAATGGAGCAGCTCTGGATCTTCACCCCATTCCATAAAAAGGAACTAAATTTCACACTTCTCTCCTTCATCCCTAACTGCTTTCCATGTCCAGGGCTTCCAGTTCCCAGAGAAGATGGGATCTCTTATTTTGAGCAAAAGGAAGTACCCTAGAAGCTGCACCCAGAAGGCCCGAAGAGCTGCCCTCCAGGTGAGTGAGGAGGAAGAAGGGATATGAGAGTTGTGCTTACAAGAGACTTTTAGGAGTCACCATGAAGTCAAAGCTTGGTTTGGGGGAAGAAGAGCAGCCTTAGGATATTTTCAGATGTTTTGTCAGTGGCTTCCTGGACTAGTCACTGAATCTCAGTTTCTCATCTAGAAAATGAGTGGCTTGAACTTCATGACCTTGTTGATCCCAACTCCCAGTGATCATCTATGGTCCTATAAGAGTCATTGTTTGGAATTTGGGGCAATGGAATTCTCCTGAAGGAGCCAAAAGGGCTCAGGTTGTCCGAGGTGAGCCATTTCTTAGGACTTCCAGTCAGCAAACATTATGTGCCTGCTTCATGCCGGGCCCTGGGCTAAGCACCAGGAACTGAAAGAGGTGCAAGGGTCATCTGCTCTCATGGATGTCAGTTTGTGGTGCATACAGTCTATCAGCACTATGTAGAAACCCACTGTGCACCAGGAAAATTGTTTAAATTTAATGCCTTAGGAAGTCACTAATTAGTGAGAATAGTGGTTTAAGAACAGTAGCACTGGGGAGAAAATAGTCAAAATGAAATAAATGAGTGAGCATTTATATGTCAACTACTGTGTGCCATGTAATGGATAAATATGATCTCATTTTATCCTCATGAGAACTCTAGGACATAGGTGCTAGTATTATACCCATTTTAGAGATAAAGAAATTGAGGAAAATGGACTTCCTGTAACTTGACTAGAAAGTTTCTGAGGTGAGATGAAAACTCAGGTCTCACTGAATTAGCACTTAGTAAGAACCTAACATTCCTGTTCGGGTGCCAAATTGCAATGGTCCGGTCTAGCTCTTCTGAAGGGCTCAGAATAAGTCCTTAAATGTGAAGGTCTGGACTAGCTCCTCTGAAGGTCTCAGAATAAGTCCTTGTCAGGATAAGCAAAAGTCCTTGCCCCACGCTGGGCACCAATATGTATGTGCTGTCGTCTCCAGAAACTGCCGATCGCTCTCTGGTCTAGAGGACAGACTTCTTCCCTCCAGAGAGCTGCCTTAAGTCTGGCCCAGACAAGACTCTATCTCTGGAGTACCGCCCTTTTTTATCCTCCCAGAGAATGAGCATGGGATAACGCAAGGGCTTCTGGGGAAAATTACTTCAACCAATGAACTTGCTCCTCCTAAACATGCAAGCTCCTCCCCAGGAGGTCACAGAAGTAAAACTCCCAGTAAAGGCCAGACCCAGAGAATTCCGACTTAGCACTTAGTAAGAACCTAATATCTCATTATCTCATTAGCACTTAGTAAGAACCTAACATCACTGATTCTAGGACCTATCTAGTTTTTCACCTGTACCATCAGCTCTACTCTGATTCTGAAACTGATATGATGAACATGGTCACACATGTGGAAAATAGAAGAATTAAACAAAGTGTCATTGAGAGATGGAATTGCACTTTGTAAAACTCTAACCAGTCAAAATTATTTGCTAATTATTACTAAAAGATTTACATTGCTATTGGCTTGTGACAAGTACTACATTAATAATGTACACAAATACATTCAAAGGTCACTTGCAAATATTGCTTTTTTTTTTTTTTTTTTTTTTTTTTTTTTAAGACAATAATGCAAAGCAACTTTTAAAAGGATAGAATTTCTTCAGGTAACACTCTTTTTTCTACCACTGGTAAAGTGGCTACATTATCACTGACCAAGCATATTGCCAACCAATGCCTTTGAAAACTGCCACAGAGAAGAAGAGTAACATAAACAGGGGATACGCCCAAATTAGAACATGATCTTAGCATTTCAATGAGTGGCATTTCAAAGTTCATTTTGGTAGAAAGGTTGTTGACTTCCATGATGGTTTCATGATGACTTCTACTCTGCATTGCTAGAGACCATGGTTTTCAGGTAGCCTGCCCTCACTGCTGCAAGAATGGAAAGCCAGATAACATCTAGATATGGTAGTTACAGGTTGATAAGATCTGATTCCTTGATAACCCAAGAATGAGAGAACTATTCTGGTGCAATGAGAGATAGTTACTAAGGGTCTTTTCATGCCTGGCGCCTTTTGTATATGAATGTCCAATCTTCCTGGAATTTTGGAAGCAATTTAATGTCAAGTTGAGAACCTGAAAGAACATGTCACACTTAGAAGCACTCAGAGTTTGATGTAATCATAATCCCCAAAAGCAGCTTATTCCTGGTTACAATAATTTGAAATCACTGCAGAAAGAGAGTTGGTAAAGTAGATAGATGCACACACATGCTGCCCCAGAAGACAATTTACCACTTATGGTAGCACTGACAAATTTTGGGGTCAAATCCCTTGGATGGATTTTTTAAAAAGTTTTATTTGTTAGAGGAATATGTAGTGGAATACACTGATAATTGCTTTTCAAAAAATAAGCAGTTCTACATCAAATGCCCTAGATACAATATGAAAAATCAACACACAAAAACCAATAGTGTTAGTATTCTGAATATGACCTAAGATAATGTAATAGAAGAAAAATAAAATTATCACCAGAAAGGGACAGGAAAATTTAATGGTGCAGTTAAACTGTCAAGTCAAGTACTTTAGACAGAGCATGCCCATTCACAGTATGTAAATTCTAGTCTTGGCTGCTGGGATTTAGGTCGTCATTCAACCATTCTAAACTGAAGGGGACTTTCTGTGTTGTCATTTACTGTAAGGATCCAATATATTTATACATGAAAGTCATTATAAATTAAATCATCCTTGTGAGGTAATGGGATTTTTAAGTGATTGACTGTGTGCATTTTAGATTTTGTTCTTTATCTGGGGAATAGAAAATAACCGAGTTTCTATTCTGTTGATAGAGGGAAGAGGATATAAACGTGTGGTTGGTGTGTGTCTGTGAGCACATGCCTGCCTGCATGCATGCATGCATGTGCATGTGTGTAGTGTCTGTATTTGTTTTATTTTTATTTATTTATTTTTTTTTCAGAAAAAGAAATCAGACTTGGAACATACTAGAGAGAAAGCCCTTCTGTGGTAGAAACTCTCAAGCTAAGATTCATCAGTGATGGTCCTACTAATCTAATTGGCAAGAGATTTGTGATAAATCCGAGAAAATCCACATTGGAGAGAAACTTATGAACATAACCAACGTGGAAAATCTTTCACACAAAGTGGAATGTCTAGTAAGACATTTACAAAGCATTTATACTGGAAAGAAACATGGACAATGACGTCGTCATCTCCAGATCTGCTTTTTGAATAAGAGCATTTCTTGCCCAAGGTCTCCCGCGCTTTGCAAAGGAGAAAGCTCGCGGGCATTTCTGACGGGCCTTACAAGAAAAACTCCCGGCCTGCTCTGGGAAGGAGATCTAGACTGATGGCATTGGGGCGAGGACCACCCTGAGGGACTCCTCTTAGTTCTTCTTACAATTTCTCACCGTACTGCTTTAACGCCCTAAGGTCGGCTCTCCTTGTAAATCGTCAAAGGTCCCACCTTGGACAGCGGTCCAATCCATTCCGGATTTAGGATTACGGAGGGTAGAGAGCCGCGCAATTTCCCCAAAAGCCATTGGCTGCCGGCTGCTCCCAGAACCACCCTTACCTGGTCCTGCAGCTCCAGCGTTTCTGCTCAGGAGGAGGGAGGAGGTGCTGCGGGGAGGAGCTCCCGGGAAGGCCTGGCGGCGGGAGGGGGGACGGCCTAGTGGGAGTGAGAGCGCGGGTGGGGTTTGGAGGCCAGGGAGGAGTTTAGGGCAGAATGGGGATCTTGGAGCGATGGGGGAGGGCGTGGGGGGAGGGGGAGTCCTTCAGTCCGGCCCTGGGTGTGATTGGAGGAAAGGGCTTAAGCATCCTGGGGGCCTCGGGGCCGGGCACTGGGGCCTCTGGGGAATGGGAAGGCCCTCCCAGAGTGGGCCGGCCGGATGCAGGAAGTCTCGGAAATGGGCTGCTTTGCCCGCCTTAAAGCTCCACGGCTTCAGTGAGCCCTGAGGTGACTCTGCCTACCTTCCTTTGGAGCCGGCATCCCTCGGGCTTCTAGAAGCCGCGCTCTTCCCGGAGGGTCTGAGCCAGAGCCCCCGGTCTGCTGGCTTCTGCGGCCGGCCTTGCATCGGCTCTCATTCGGGCTGGCCTCGCGGTGAGTGCCCCCTCAGTCTGCCTGGAGCCCCCACACTTCCGGTTGCAGACCGGCTCCTGAATGAGCTCCCCAGCCCTAAAACTTTCCCGATTCCCAAACTTCCCCCCTCCCCCCGGTTCAGCCTCTCCGGGTTTCCTTCGGCTCACACTTTCCGAGATTCCAGGGGCTGCGATGTCAGCCTCCCTCTCGGTCCCGGGTCTCCCATCTCCCCGGCGCCCGGCGCGGTTAAAGAGTCAGGTGTCCTGCCTTTGGACCAGGCCCCTTTCAGGATGCACCGTCCCCCGGACCGCACTTTGGAGCCAGTTACCCAAGCTCTTTCCTGCTCCCCCTCACCTGAACCCCCGGCTCTTGGGCCGGCAGCTGGCTCCCTAACTCCCCTTTCCTTTTAGGGCTCCAAGCCCCAGCTGCTAATTCGGCCTCAAGATCCAGGCCCAGCTGTCCATGTGCGGGGCTCGGGGGTGCCCTGAGCCTCCGACCCTCTTCCCTCGGCAGAATGGAGTCTCTCCCCTGAGGGCTGGGCCGGGCTTTGTAAGTGACCCTGGGTCGTTCCCGATGGCCTCAGGGGAGAGGGGAAAGGCCTCTGCCCGTCCCTCCCTCCCCCAAGGTCGGGCCGAGCCCAAGAGTCAAATCCGACTCTGAAGCGGAGGGAGATTGGACTGGTTTTCTTTTTTTTTTTTTTTTTTTTTTTTTCCGGATCTGATTTTATTTTTTAAACAACAGATTTGGGACATGGTAAGAAATTACTATGTTACATTTTCTTTAAAAAACCTGCCATGTTCTACAGAAATGGAATAAAATAAATAGGATTTTAAAAGTTTAAAAGTTTATACACATATTTATAAAAATAACTAAATTAGAAGAAATTAAACAATGCTGAGATGTCCATGAAGAGAGAGATCTGGGTGAGAAAAGGCACCTCATTCCATCACAGAAAATAAAGACCACAGTTATTAATAGGCAGCCAAAGCCTTAGATCTTGAGGATTAACCTTCTTCTGGATAAATGTTTTGAGGGAGTACCTAACTGACTATGTTGGCAGTTGGGGCATTCAATTCCTTGACCCATACACATTATTAGAAAGCATAGTTATCTTTCAGTAAGACTATGCAATGAGGGAAGTGATCTATGACACTCAAATTTTAAAGGAAGTAAAAGGTTTTATAATACCCTGTTGTTTGAGCTAACTTCCAGTACTAGTAGAGAGCGATACAAAGCTTCAACTGAAATATCTATTTTTCACATCCCTGCTCAAAGATTTTGTGCACAGTGCAGTTTAAAAGGGCCGTTGTATTTCACCTCAGATAAAGCTATACTTCAAAAGTCAGAGAAATGTGACAACTTTTCTCCATCACATAGTTTAAATAACATTTGAAAATAGCACTCATATCCATGAATGATCGGTTCTACACAACAGCAAAACTAAAGTTAGGTTAATGATAAGAGATTTTTTAAATTGAGTGCCACAAATTCAACATACATAGTGTAACTTCACCTTTATATCTTAGTCTCTTAGAAGTTACTTGTTAACTTTGCTTACATAAGCCTCATCCAGGTGATAGATACTCTTGACATAAATTTATTCTCTTTATCTAATTTCTCTTTTTTAGATTCTGGGTGTAGCTTTATTGGACGTAGCATGAAGAGTGTGATTTCTCAAAGACCATCCAAATTTAAAGTTGAAGGTGAGAAAATGATGCTTTAAATAAACATCCAGAATGAAATTGTGTTCACAGTGAGGGGGAAAGGTAGGGAGGGAAGAAAAAGGTATGAGAAAAGATAGACATTAAAAAATACTGTAGTGTAGCAAACTCTAACTGAAGTTGCAGTCCACCTACGCCACACGATAGGCCTTCATTAGTGTGTATTCTTTTCGGTTGGTACGTGCTGCCCAGATGAAGAGTGCGGCAGCCATGAACTGCAAGGGGGCCGAGACACAGGCCAGGCAGAAGGACCAGCCAAATTCACCCTTCACATTTTCAGGCAGCTGCAGCTTCTGATGAAGTAGCTCAATACCAGCAACATAGCAGCTTACTGAGCCCAGTGTACACAGACCTGCAAGGAAATGAAGGACTCCTGTGGCAATGGTTGGATACAGACTCCTGCAGGCACAAGCACAAAGTCCAATCAAAGCCCCGAAGCACATCAAACCTAGGCTAACAAACGGCAAAAGGAATTGGCAGCGCCAAAGATAGGTTCGGAGTAGATCAATCCCAGTATTGTGGTTTCCAGGCTCTACATACTTTTCCATGAACTGCTCTGACAATGTAAAACTGAAACATTCTGTGATCAAGTCAGATGACTCTGTCTTTTCTGGAGAGTTATACCAAGGTGTACTTTTGTTGGGCACAGTGATACACCTTCTCCACAATCCCACTATGCCATTATATCGGAAAAGTAAATCATTATAAGTCTTTTCGTCAGGATCACTGTCAACAAAATCATCCCTGATTTTGTTTAAGTCACTGAAATTTTCTGGTGCTGGACTGCGATATTCATACCAGAAATCTGTGCCAATGGATGCTGCCATATAGATGGTAGAAATGAGACTGAGCACACAAGCAATCACTAATGCTGTAGCAAAACGGTTATCCATTCTGGCATTCAACTTTTTTTGATCATATATGATCACAAAATTCCAGAGAAGACTCTTTTCATTTTACAGATGAAGAAACTTTCCAGTGAAGTAAATGACTTGCTGAAAGTCATGTTGATGATTACTAGTAGTATCATGGTCCTGATGGCTCCTAGTTCCATGTTTCCACTAGACACGCCTATCCTCCTGGGCCGCCACCATCCCGCACTTCCTGCCGCTTGTCGCCCAGCGGCCCCGCCTCCCGCACTCCTCCTCTCGATTGGACTGATTTTCTGAGGAGGGTCCCAGATAGCGGTCCCCCAAGGATGGGCAGGCAGGCAGGCAGCTGGGGACTAAGCCTGCGGGTGGGGAAGCTGGCCTTCTCTGTGCAGAGGTAAAGAAAGGGGGATTCTCCTGGGGCTTCTCAGGGTTGTCAGAAATCAAACCTTCCTCCTTCTGTGAGACCTCTGATAATAAGAGCTCTGGCCGCAAGGGGGGGAGGGGAGCAGCACCTGAGATAAGGCCCCGGGGCCAGTAGGAGGATCTGACCTAATTCAGGCATTTTGGTTGCCTTGCTACCTCCACAGGGAGCCTGGAGCCAGAGGGAATGGGTCCTGGGAGCCTCGGACCTCCTCCTCAGGTAAGTGCCGGCCATCCTCACACTGAAACTGCACGTGGTCTGGGAAGATGGCAATACCTTATTTGTGGGCCATTTCTTTGCAAAAATTAGCGTGAAATTGAGTCCGGTACTAACAGCACTACAAATGTTTCTGACTCTGGCCCGGAGTATTAGGTTGCCTGATGGTTGGCGGCCCTCCTTGATTCTTTCTTTTACAACATGTGTTTCTTTTCCATTTCTTCCCCTCCCCCTCCCTCCCAGCACTCCGATTCCACTCAAAAACACAGTCAACTCTCACTCCTATATTGCCAGGAATTCTGGGAGGATTTGTGCCCAGGCTGTGTCCTTCTGAGCTAGTGTGTGGAGAGGTCATTCTTGTGTACTTCTATCCCTAGTGTGCCAGCCCGCACACGGCCTCAGGGTGGCCAGATTCTCCCCTCCCCCTCCATTCTTTGAGCTGATTTCTTGATTTCAGACAGGAAAGTAGAGCTGATCCCTGTTGTCTAGGCCGGCCATGTTGCAGCTTTCTTGGGGTAGTGAGTATTATTTTTTTAGAGGACCAGGGCAGGAGAAAGGCCCACATTCAAAGTGGTCTGATCCAGGGCAAAATCAGGTCCCTGACCTCCTGCTGAGAACTCCTTTCTGAGCTGGGTGTGAGTATTCCAGAGCTGGACTCTGTCCCTGCTGACCACCTGAGGAGCTCTGCCAGCTGGCTCAGAGAGGCGAGAGTGTAGGGTACCTTTCCTCAGATTGCCACCCTAGTTACCTTACTTCGGGCTGGGCTGGACATTGGAAGCTGGACCTTGCCACGGGCCAAGGTTTCGGCTGCCCCCCTGCTTCTGCAGGCTTCTGAACTTCCTGGCTTCCTTCCCAGAGCTTCCCTCTGCTTCTCACAGATCAGGCTTCTGATCAGGGGCTGGGTAGAAACTGCCATTGACAGCCATCCTGGGGCAATTTCCTAATGTTGTCTGGAGCCTTGTTGCCCTGGAACACTGCCTCCAATGGCAACAATGCAGGGTCTTCCTCCTTAGATTTTTCCCTCTGCAGGGAGCTGGACCAAAACTCTGCATTTTCTGTTTCTCTCTCACAGTTCAGTCACTTGCATTGTCTAGTTCCCTTAGGAGTTTGTGGAGAGAGGTCCACAAGCATTGTCTTCTCTCTCTCTGTCTCTCACTTTCTCTCCTTTCTCCTCTCCCCTCCCTGCTTCTTTCCCTTCTTTCTCTCTTTCTTTGTCCCTCATCCCTGTCTCTGTACCTCTCTCTGTGTCACTGTCTCTGCTTCTCCTCTCTTGCTCTCTTTCTCTCTACCAATGCACCATCTACACCCAGAGAAAGGACTGTGGGGACTGAGTGTGGATCCTAAGATAGGATTTTCACCTTTTCTTACTGTTTGCTTCCTTAATTTTTTCCTTTTCTGATTTTTTTCCCCCTTTGATCTGATTTTCTTGGGTAGCATGCTACATGGGGAAATCTGCTTAGAAGAATTGCTCTTGTTTGTCCTGTATGTTTATCCTGTCTAGGAAGGGAGAAAAATTTGCAATGCAAAGTTTTGCAAGGATGAATGTGGAAAACAATCATTGCATGTATTTTGAAAATAAAAAGCTATTATTAAAAAAAAAAAAAAAAAAAAACAGAAGAAGAAAATGTATAAGGCTTATTGCGTACTAAGGTCTTTCCCAAGGTCACCCGATTTGTAGCATTTCACTCACAACATTAGTATAACATTAAAAATAGATACTCTTTTGGGCAGTAGTGTCTTTTTTATTGTACTGATTCCTGGCCAAAAGCAGTGAATGATCTTCTAGCTTTTAGGTTTTCCTTCATGTCTTTATGATTTCTTTGTCATTGAATGTATGCAACTCTTTGAGGTTCTTTGAAAGGTCAATCCCCAGATATTATACATATATTTTATTTATTTGGAAAAGGATTTCTCTTTCAATTATTCCCATTTTCTCTATCATTATTATCTAGAAAAACTATTAAGTTTTGAAGATTGATTTTGCAATTTTACTTCAGCGATTATGGAGTTGGGTTCCTTTGAGTTCTTCTTTACCTGTCTTTATTTCTTGAATTCCTTTGTTTTGTCTTACTGCTGTTGCTAGCATTTCTAGAAAAGTGGGGCAAGGAATCATCTTTGCTTTTATTGGAAAAGCTTCTAGCCCTATTTCATGTGATATTTTAGGTTTTTAGATAGATAGTTATGATATAGAAAATGGTCCCACTAAGCCGATATATCTAATTATACTTTTACTATCAAAAACTAATGCTTTGTCCCCTTCTCTTTATTGAAATGGCTGTGTGGTTTTGGACATTTTGGTTTAGAATATAGTTAATTATGTTAATTGCTTTCTTAAAGTTGAACTATCCTTGCATCCTTGGTTTAAATTCCACTTGACACTGCCTAGAAGTTACTTTGTGGAGCTAGAAAAAATGATAGCAAAATTCAGCTGGAAGAACAAAAGGTCAAGAATTTCAAGGGGATTAATGGAAAAAATGCAGAGGAATGTGGCTTAGTCATACTAGATGTGAACCTGGATTATAAAGTGGCTGTCATCAAAACTGTTTGGTACTGGCCAAGAAAAGTAGTGCTCGGTGGAATAGGTTGAATACATAAGATACAAGAATCATTGACTGTCGTAATTTAGTCTTCGATGAGCCTAAGCTTCTGGGATTTGGGGGAGTGATTATTTTGACAAAAATTGCTGGGAAAATTGAAAAGTAGTATTGCAGAAACCATGCATTGACCAGCATCTAACACCCTCTATCCAGAGAAGATTAAAATTAGTTCATGATTTATACATACAGGGTGATATTATAAGCAAATTAAGAGAATGAGGGATAGACTACCTGTCAGATCTGTGGAGAAGGGAGGAATTTATGGTCAAAGAAGAACTAAAAACATTATGAAATGCAAAACAATATTCTTGATTACATTAACTTAAAACTTTTGCACAAATAAAACCAATGCAACCAAGATTAGAAGGGAAACAGAAAACTAGGGAAAGTTTTCTTTTCTACAACTAGTGTTTCTGATAAAGGCCATATTGAAACAATATATAATTGACTCAAATTTATAAGAGTAAAAGCCATTCCCCAATTAATAAATGGTCAAAGGATATGAAGAGACGATTTTCAGGCCAAGAAAATAAAGTCTTCTGTAGTCATATGAAAAATTGTCCAAAATCACTATTGATTAGAGAAATGCACATTAAGACAACTCTTAAGGCACCATCTCATATCTCTCAGATTGGCTCAGATGACAGGAAAAGATAATGTTAAATGTTGGGTTGGATGTGGGAAAATTGAGATTTCACTTATGCATTGTTAGTGCAGTTGTGAAATGATTTCCCATTTCATAATCATTTAATATGTCATGGTTAAATCTCCTTTTACCTTTCTACCTTTTGTTGGTGGCCTATAAGTCAATTTCCATTTTATTTCATTAGGAAAGGAAAGGATGTATTCACTCTGCCTTTTTACATTTCCTTGTAGAATCTCTATGTCCTTGTAGTGAATTTTTGTAGAAGTTCTATTTGTTGCAAAAGATCATATGTAGTCCTCTTTTGTCCCACTTAGAAGAGTCTTTTACCTACGATTTCTCTGGACATTTGCTCATCTCTCTTGCTTTCATCTCATTCTGCATGTCTTCCCCCTCCCTTTTTTTTTTTTTTTTTTTTTTTTTTTTTTTTTAGTTACTTTTGTAGATTTCCCTTCCTTTCGTCCTGTTCAACTAGTCTTCTGTGTTACTTGTTTAATTTCATCTATTTTCTTCCTCTTTCCAACAAGGATTTCTCTGCCTCTCTTCATTCCTTCTCTATTTTGCCTATCATTCTCAGATTCATTGCCTCTCTACTTATCTGGTCTCTGTCTCTTTTCTCTGTATCCTTCATATAATCTATAATCTATCCTTTATATAAGTCTCCAAAGTATCCATTCCAAATCTTCCCTCTTGGTCTTTCTTCCATTACTTGCAGGTTAACACATAGATTCCCCCTTTCCACTGTATCTTACTTTCTGAATGTGTATCATTGCAGATGTCAGAGAGGAGAACCTCCTCCACATAGATATATAGTCGCTTGTTGACCTTTTATTTGTCTTTCCCATTTTCCTAGAAATCTCAATCCTTTGTCCATGCTCTATTACTCGTCCAAGTGATAGCTGTCTCCAAGGGTGGCAATTCCCCAATCCCAAAAACCAGTAGACTTTTCAGGCACTAAATTCCATGCCTTCTGTGAGTCCCTTATCTCCCATAAGAATAGTCATCAATGGCACTCCCTCCCACCTTCTAATTTTTTTCTCCCCTTCAATCTTTCCCTTTATTCTGCTCACCTACTCCCTCTTATGTCTTCCTCTTTTTGGCACCCCAGGGGACATCTTCTTATCCCTCATTGTCCTTGACCTTTCTCTAGTGTTTAACATTGTTGACCTTTCACTCCTTTGTGGAAGGGTCTTCTCTCCAGGTTTGTAGGACTTTACCCTCTCCTGGCTTTCCCCCTATCAGTCTGCCACTACTCCCTGTCCAGAGTCCTTTACTGGATCTTCCTCTCATCACAGGTGTCCTACAGGGTTCTATCTTTGGTCCTCTTCTCTTTTTCCTCTATTCTACTTTACTTAGTGACCTCTTCAGCTACCATTCAGTTCATTTAGCAGGTTGGATAGCAATCTCTCCTATATGTAGTCCATCTGTCAGCTTCTTAATTCATTTTCTTGATTTATTCTCTCCCTCCAGGGATGTCTTTAGAGCACTTATTTCTCATAAAGGAACTGGCAATATCTTCCTCATTTTTTTTTTTTTTTTAACTAATGAAGGGCCCTTTATCTTCATCCTAGTTACTCTTGTTTCTGTGTAATGAAATGTTAGAATTAAGGAATATATAACACAGGGAAATGAAAGCAATTATAAAGAAAGACATGAATTGTTTTGCCCAGAACCACATCATCTGCAGAGCAGTCTCGGGCCCTCAGTGTAATAAGAGAAAGCTCTTTGGCACTTGGCTGGAAACTGCTATCATGATAAAAACTTTGTTCCAGCTTCTGAGGAAGCCAAACACATCTTTTCTTTATATAATCGCACTAAACTTCCCCCCAGGATATGTTGTGCTTGCCAGCTTTTCACAAACTCTTTGCAGAATTTTTTTTAGAGTATACTGCTTACATTAATTCTGATGAGGAAATTTTCTATCATCCTCTTATTCTTCTCCACAGACCCATCTCCCTCCCAGACAAAATACATCCATAAATGGTACCACCTTTGGGCATATCCCTTCTCTGTTCTTTAGTTTTATCCTGTAAATTGATGAGGGTTGGGTTCTTTAATTTTGAAGACATTCAGCTCAACTTCCTATGATTTTTGGTGATTTAGGAGGTAGTAACTTTCAAGGATGTGGCTGTGGACTTCACTCAGGAGGAATGGGACTTTTTGGACCCTCCCCAAAAGGAGCTGTACAAGAAAGTCATGTTGGAGAATGCCTGGAACCTGCTCTCCCTGGGTAAGGACACTTTCCTTGGTAACCAAATGTGCAATCTAATCAGTATCTTCACTTTTTAGTGTGCAGGATTGGGAGTACTTAAGAATTACCAGGGAAAAAAAAAACCAACCAGGTTTCCTGTGTCTAGATGCAGAGCCCTTCTGTCATCTGATATTACTGTGAATTGTCTTGATCTCCTGTTGGTCCTGAAGCTGTCTTATCAATTCGAGGTAGCTTCAGGGGGGAAAAAAGGCAAATTGTAGAAGCCTCTCAGACATGGAACTAATCTCAGAGATATTTTGTCTAACCTCTTCCTGAACATGAATTTCATCTGCCACATCTCTGAAAACTACTGAAGCACCTTTTCCTTAGACCCCCTTGCTCTTGGGGATGCATCTAATATTTGGAATATTATTCATTTTAGTAACAGCAGTTTGTGACTCTAATCTTCCATCCTATGGCCCTCAAATTCCAGCAGATGCTGGGAAAGGGATGGAAGGAAATGAACATTTTTTTCCATCTGCTATTTGCCAAGTACTATGCCAAGGGCTTTCTATACAATACAGTAACAGTAATATTATGTTCAGAATGACTTTAAGAAAAAAATTATTTGGACTGGTATAAATAGCTGAATTAAATAGAAAGAATATATGAAGAAAGACATTGTCAGCATCCAGAGAAAGAAATGCTAGAACAATGGTGTGTGTGTGTGTGTGTGTGTGTGTGTGTGTGTGTGTGTGTGTGTGTGTGTGTGTGTGTAGTGATGGCTTTGGATTCAAGCCTAACTGCATTTAAGGAAGGCAGAGATGCACAATGTCATCATCCTCCCTCTGAAGTCACTCACCACCAGCCAGTGACAGGACAGAGTAAGAGTGATCAGTGATGACTCCACATAAGCCTTTACGGCCAGTAGAATGAATTGTTCTCCTCTGCCCCTCCCACCAGGGGAAGTTTTTTCCCTCCCCTTCAACTCACCCTAGGGTTGGAAACCCTTTGCTTGCCCTCAGCCTTGTTTAGCCCATGTGCCCACAGTTTGCCAGGGCCCTGTGCATGCTCCAGCTCCTTGGAGCAGCAGGTGAGAAATGGGGTATCAGGTGGACAGCAAGGGTGGAAAGCAGCCCTGTCAAGGGCTTGGAAGCCTTCACATCATAGTCTTCTAGGAATACTCTGTACTCCAGATCTACATATGAATACATGTGCTCACACACACACACTTTTCTGTGTAATGGTAGCCATTCCTAGAGTGGTGAATTGAGCATAGGGAAGGAAAAAGAATTACATCCTAGTTTTTCTGTCTATTAGAAAAGATTAGCAAATTATGCATAATAGATTTAGAATTTTATGTGCAATCATCCTTTTTATTGTACTGTGTTATGGAAATGCTTGTTTTATTCCATAAATGAAAAATAAACTCTATTCTCACAGTAGCCTTTGAAATTAGCTGTTTGGCTCCTTCTCAGAACAAGTTATGACAGGATAATGTGGTACACCCCATTCTGGATTACTTCCATTACAAATACTAATAGGTGAACATGGACTCCTGTGTGAACATAATAAGGTGAATCTCAATGGAACAGCTCTGGATCCTCAGCCCTTTCCCTAAAGAGAACTAAATCACAAGCTTCTCTCTATGCTCATCCCCGATTTCCCTGCTCAGGCCTTCCAGTTCCCAGAGAAGACGTGATCTCTTATTTTCATCAAAGGCAAGCACCATGGTTGTTGGACCAAGAATGCCTGAGGAGCTGCTCTCCAGGTGAGTGAGGTGCATGAGAGTTGGGATTACACAAGACTTCTAGGTGTTGTCATGAGGTACATGCCAGATGTGGGGGAAAATGATCTGCCTTAGAATTCTTTTTAAGATACTTTAAGGCAGTGGTGTTTTAGGCTACTCACTGAATCTCCATTCTTCCCATCTGCAAGAAAAAAAAAAAATAGGAAGTTAGATTCCATGATTTTTTTTAGTTCCCTTCTACTGATCATCTGTGATTATTGTAATTTGGGGACATACAAGTCTCACTATAGTGCCAAAAGGCTTTCTAGTGCCAGGCTAAGCCAGGAATGTAAGGAGATGTGAAGGACATCCCTTGTTCTCATGGAGTTCACAGACTGGGGGGGGGGGGGGTGGCTGACAATGCACCAACCATTTAGAAACCAATTTGAACTGAATAAATTGAAACTAAATTTAGTACCTCACTAATTAATAAGGATAATAATGGTTTAAGAAGAACAGAATTGGGGAATAGTCAAAATTCAATAAAAGTAATACCTTTACATAGCACCTTGTATATCATCCTCTGTATAAATATTGTCTCATTTTATCCTCATGAGAACTCTAGGCATTGGGTGCTATTACTGCATCCATTTATAGATTAAAGAAACTGAGTAAAACAGATCCTGTGACTTACCTAGGATTACAGGACTAGCAAGATTGTCTAGTGAGATTGGAACTCACATCGTTATAATTCAGGATGCACCACCAGTTATATTCTGGGTTTAACCTGAATGTGGGGAAAATGCTCACATATATATGAAGTGTGAAATGGAAGGAGAATTGGACAAGTTCCCACTGAGAAATGGAAATTCTTTTTTTTTAAGTCTAACCAGTCAAGATGACTATTTAAAAGATTTATTTTTCTTTCTAAAATAATTTTATTTTCAAAACACATGCAAAGGTAGTCTTCAAGATTCACCCTTGCAAAACTTTTGTTTTCCAAATTTTTCTCCCTCCCTTCTGCTATCCACCTCCCATAGCAGCAAGTGATCCAATATATGCAATTCTTATATACATATTTCCACAATTATCACCCTGGACAAGCAAAATCAGATCAAAAAGGAGGGAAAAAAAATCAAGCAAACAACAACAAAGGTGAAAATGCTATGTGGTGTCCACCACATCCATTCCCTATAGTCCTCTGTGACTGCAGATAGCTCTCTCCATCACAAGTCTATTGGAATTGCTTTGAATAACCTCATTGTTGAATAGAGCTGCATCCATCATAATTGATCATTTTATAATCTTGCTGTTGCCATATACCATGTTCTCTTGGTTCTGCTCATTTCACTCAGCATCAGTTCATGTAAATATCTCTAGGCCTTTCTGAAATCAGTCCTGCTGATCATTTCTTATAGATGTCATTTCTTCTTCCATTACATTCATGTACCACAATTTATTCAGCCATTCTCCAACTGATGGCCAGACATGCAGTTTCCAGTTCCTTGTCACTACAACAAGGGCTACCACAAATATTTTTGTACATGTGGGTCCTTTTCCCTCCTTTATGATCTCTTTGGGATACAAGCCCACTAGAGACACTGCTGGATCAAAGGGTATGCACAGTTTGACAGCTCTTTGAGCATAGTTCCAATTTGCTCTCCAGAATCATTGGATCACTTCACAACTCCACCAACAATGTATTGGTGTCCCACTTTTCCCACATCCTCTCCTACATCTATCATTATCACTTTCTTTCACTTAACCAATTTGAGAGGTATGTAGTATTATCTCAAAGTTTTAATTTGTATTTCTTTAATCAATAGTGATATAGAACATTTTTCTGTGATTAGCAATGGCTTTAATTTCATCGGAAAATTGTTCATATTCTTTGACCATTTATCAAGTTGGAGATTTTTTGAGTCAATTCTCTATATAATTTAGAAATAAAGCCTTTATCAGAAACCTTTGATGTTAAAAAATTTTCCAAATTTTCTGTTTTCCTCCTAATCTTGTCTACATTGGTTTTGTTTGTACTAAAACTTTTAAATTTAATGTAATCAAATTTAAGGTTTTTTTTTTTTTTTCTCAATTCATTCATGACCATTACTGCCTTACAAGATAGCAAAATGTACTTGAAGGTCTACTGTGTTGTTTTTTCAAGTAATGCTTGAGACAATTTTTAAAGGATAAAATTTATTAACATATAAGTAGTTTTTTGTTTGTTTTTCCACTGTAAACTGGTAGAGATTATTTCTCAAGTCCTATGGACAAAGCAAGCCAGGATTTGAATTCTGGTCTCAGCTACTGGGATTTGGGTGAAGTCACACAGCCATTCTGAGCTCATGGCTTTCTTTCTGTGTCACAGGTTTGTTGTGAAGATCCAATGTAATTGAGTTTGAAGCTCTTTGTAAATTAAATCATCCTTTTGATGTGAGTCAATGGCATTTTCAAATGATTGGTTCTATCCATGTTATATTCTGCCTACAGAGGGAAATGTAAATGTATGGGAAGGTATATTTGCTGTATGTGTTTTATTGTTTATTTTTTCAGAAGGAGAAATAAGACCTGAAATGAAGGAAATTACAGAGCTAAAGCTTTCTGCAGAAGAAACTCAGAATGGAACATTCATGAGTGATAGTCCCTGTGACTTCAATTGGAGAGGAATCTGTACTAAGTATGAAAGAATCCAAACAGGAGGGAAGCATGAGTGTAAACAGTGTGGAAAAGTTTTTATGAGAAAGGCTGGTTTTATTGCACATATGAGGATCCACAATGAAGCAAAACTTTATGAAAATAATCAATGTGGAACAGCTTTTCAAAACAAGGCTCATCTTATTGTACATCAGAGAATCCACACTGGAGAGAAACCTTATGAATGCAACCAATGTGGAAAGTCTTTTAGAAGGACATATAATCTCACTGCACATCAGAGGATCCATTCAGGAGAGAAACCTTATGAATGTAAGCAATGTGGGAAGACTTTTGCACGTACAGAAAGTCTTAGTCTTCATCAGAGAACCCACACAGGAGAGAAACCTTATGAATGTAAGCAATGTGGGAAAGCTTTTACTCGAATGGAAAATCTTACTCTGCATCAGAGAATCCACACTGGCGAGAAACCTTATGAATGTAAGCAATGTGGAAAGACTTTTATACGGAGGGCTGGTTTTATTGCACATCAGGGAATCCATGATGAAGTGAAACTTTATGAAGCTAATGAATGTGGACAGATTTTCAGAGACAAGAGATGTCTTAATGCTCATCAGAAAATACACTCTGGAGAGAAAAAATATAAATGTAATCAATGTGGAAAGGCTTTTACTTGGAGGTTCAAACTTAGTGTGCATCAGAGAATCCACACTGGAGAAAAACCTTATGAATGTAATCAGTGTGGAAAGACTTTCAGGGTGAGAAGATATCTTATTAAACATCAGAGAATCCACACTGCAGAGAAGCCTTATGAATGTAATCAATGTGGAAAGGCTTTTAAAAGGATGGACAGTCTTACTGAACATCAAAGAATCCATACTGGAGAAAAACCTTTTTACTGTAATCAATGTGGAAAGACTTTCAGATACAGATCCAATCTTGCTGAACATCAGAGAAGCCATCCTGGAGAGAAACCTTATGAATGTAACCAATGTGGAAAGTGTTTTAATCAGAGGGACAGTCTTACTGCACATCAGAGAATCCACACTGGAGAGAAACCTTATGAATGTACACAGTGTGGAAAGGCTTTTGGAGAAAGGAGCTCTCTTAATCGACACCAGAAAATCCATACTAAAGAGAAACCTCATGAATGTAACCAATGTGGAAAGAATTTTAGAGATAGGAAGTGTCTTAATCGACATCAGAAAATTCATAGTAGAGGGAAACCTTATTCCTGTAACCAGTGTACAAAGACTTTCAGACACAGCACCCAACTAGTTCGACATAAGCAAATCCACACTGGAATAAAAACTTAAAAATAAAGTCAATGTGCTTAAAGACTAAATTCAGTCGTTGTTTACTGTCATTCATAGGCGATAGAGGAATCTTCTAACTGACTATGGGTACAAAGCCCTCTAGGGAGCCAGAGATTGTTTCTTATCCTTTTATCAGAGGGTTTGTAATGAAAAGAGGTCTTTCGAAAGAGTTCAGTGAAGATCTCTGAACATCGAAGGTGAAGATTACATTTTCTGTCTGACTATAATAGATGGTGAGATAAGGAAAATAATTTATGATGACTGTCCAGGGTAAAAAAAAAAAAAAAAGAAAAAAAGAAAAGAAAAAGTAGGGAATAGATCTGTAAACTGCAGATTGTGTAGGAAAATACATCTGGATGTCCTAGGAAACCAAATATCTTCAGAATAAGGAAAATATCTTGAGTTAATGTTATGGCAACTGGAGAACAACATTTTTTTTTTTAATTTTTTTTATTATATATATATATATATATATATATATTTTATAATATTATCCCTTGTATTCATTTTTCCAAATTACCCCCCCTCCCTTATTCCCTCCCCCCGACGACAGGCAATACCATACACTTTACAATGTGTTACAACATAGTCTAAGTACAATACATGTGTGTGAATATCATTTTCTTGTTGCACAATAAACATTAGAATCCGAAGGTACATGCAACCTGGGCAGACAGATATTAGTGCTAACAATTTAAATTCCCCTCCCAGTGTTTCTTCTCTGGGTGTATCTACCTCTGTCCATCATTGATCAACTGGAAGTGAGTTGGATCTTCTTTATGTTGAAGATTTCCACTTCCATCAGAATACATCCTCATACAGTATCGTTGTTGAAGTATACAGTGATCTTCTGGTTCTGCTCATTTCACTCAGCATCAGTTGATTTAAGTCTTGGAGAACAACATTTGATGAAGGGAAGAAATAAGACTTATTGGTCTAGAATTGGGACAATTTAGAGAAATTTTGTGTTCTTCTGTAGCCCACCTGCATGTAGGGGACTTGGCCTACATCCAGCCAGTACATGTGATAATCAAAGAACCTCTCTTTTTCTTGAGGGAGTTTCTGCCTCCTGATTTTGGTGATCTAGAAATCATGGTTATGAGGAAGGAATTCCCCTGATAAACTTGAGGCAGAACAGAATCTTCCTGTAAAAATAAAAAAAGGAAAAAAAAATCAGCATGACACAAATATGGTACTGATATCTAAACCAGGAAGAGGCTAAACAGAAAAAGATTAGACCAATCTCCCTAATGAATATTTATGCAAAAATTTTAAATTTAAAAAATTTTTTAAAAATTTAAAATCAGGGTAATGCGCTATGACTAAGTGGGATTTTTACAAGGATTGCAGGGCTGGTTCAATATCAGGAAAACTATTACCATATGCAACCATATCAATTACAAAATCAGCAAATCATATGATAATTCATATTTTTAAAGGAAATACAGCACCCATTCCTATTAACACTAGGGACCACAGGGTTAAAGGGAGCTTTCCTTAAAATAATAAGCAGTATCTATCTAAAACCTATAGCAAGCATTATTTATAATAGAGAAAAGCTGAATCCATTCCCAGTAAGACCACGGGTGAAACAATAAAGCCCATTATCATCCCTATTATTCAGAGTTGTACTAGAAATGCTGGCTTTAGCAATAAGAAAAGAAAAAAGAAATGAGAATAGGCAATGAGGAAATAAAACTATCACTCTTTGCACGGAATATGCTGATATACATAGGTAATCCTAGATATATTATCCAAAAGCCTACTGAAAGCAATTCACAACTTTAGCAAAATTGCAATATGTAAAATAAATCCACACAAATCATTAGCATTTCTATATATTACTGACAAAGCCCATCAGCAAGAGAAATTTCATTTAAAATGACTGTAGACAAAATATCTGGGGATGCACCTGCCATGACAAACTCTTCAGATTTCCCCAGCAAATAGAACAATTGACTCCTCAGGGGAAACAGACTGGGAAAAAGTCAAGAAGACTTGGGGCAGAAGAGGGGTCTTCCAGATATAACCCAAGAAGGTCTGCAGAAAATGCCCATGTTGGGGCTTAACCCTTGTGAAGTGCAAATCCCTTCAGACTAGCTCTGCACAAACACCAAGTGGGGAGTTTTGAGGCTAGTGGGGTTTGTCTGGAGCCAAAGTAGGAACCACAGAAACTTTCATCTCTGGAACAGCTTAAGGAGTTGGGGGTCTGAATCTGGAAAGACTGATTGAACCTGCTCTGATTAGGAATTCCAAGCCCAGTTGTGCTGCAGAAATTCTGTCTGTGAGAAGGAACCAGTACACCAGATGAGTATAGTCAGTTGAGGTGGAGGAATTAAGGGAGAAAGGTAAGGATGCTGACTATGGACACTTGTCAATGGGTGGAGTTTTTGATTTCGAGTTCCAGGTCAAAGAGAAAGCTCAAATAAATCTAGAGGCACCACCATCCCCACCCCACAATTAGAGGGACTTACACTAATACTTTAAAAAAAAAAAAAAAGTGGACCAGGAAAGAAGAACCCAATTTAATATGGGAACAGATAAGCCTGGGGTTCATCTTCAGAGGAGGACACTGAAGTAAAAGAAACAAAACAAAAACTGAAAAATCACTTGAGGGGCATTGAGGAAAAACTAAAATATAAAAACAATCCACGAAAAACAAAAATAAAGGTTTAGTCAAGGAGAAAAAGAGAGGCTTAATCAAAACATTTGAAAATTAGAATTGGGCAAAGGGAATCAGCATAGTTATGACAGACCAAGAAATAACAAAACATTATAAAGAATGAAAAAATAGAATGTGAAACATTAAAAAAAATGACAATCTGGAGAACAGATCAAGAAGAAAATATAAGAATAATTAGACTGCCTGAAAGTTGTGACCAAAATAAACCTTGACACAATAATCCTGGAAAAACTGTCCTGCACTAATAGAACAGGAGTGGGGGGGGGGGAATTAGAAAGAAAAAAAATCTATCAATCACCACCTCAATGAAATCAATTGTGGAAAACTCATAGGAATATATTAATGCCAATTTACTGGAGCTACAATTAGAACTTTATAGGATTTATCAGCAACTTCTATTTAAAAAAAAAAAAAAAAAAAAAAAACAGGTCCTGGAATCATATCTATTTACAATCAAAAGAGCTAGGCCTGGAGCCAAAAATATCATGTCCAGTAATATTGAAAGAGAACAAATAGACACTCACCAAACTTGCAGATTTCCAGGACTTCAAACTTGAACTTCATAAAAAAATTTAACATATTAGAGCCAATATCAAACATCAGTTTCAAGGAATTCAATGTGAACAAATAGTTTGTGTTTTTTTTACACAGGAAATGTCTACCATACCTTTAAGATTGACATCATCAATAGGTTTGCTCAAAAGAAAGAGTGAGGCAGAGGTAAGATAAAATTACTTATGTTATACAAATGAAGTGCAGAGGAAGAACAAACAAAAGCATTAGAGTGGAGGACTCCCACCTACTCACATGGGGAATGGGTTCAATAGACAACACTATATATATTCCTTAAAGAACATAGAACTTTTCAAAATCTGTAAAGAAATAAGGGGGAAGAGAGGGAAAGACAGGGAATCCAATGGTATGGGAAGAAGACAAGGGGAGGGATCCATGGATGGGGGAAGGTTAAGTGACAAGTTCAGGAGCAGAATTAAAGCAGAGTCAGCAGAGATAGGAAAGATGTTTGTCCGGTAGATCATCCTCTACAGACTCACAGACAGATAATCTGCTGCTCAGTGAAACCACGTTCCTGAGCCAAGGAGAATAGAGCGTTCCTCAAACCTACATGAAAACCATAAAATTAGCAAATAAATAAATGAATGAAGCTCTGGCCCAACTGGCCCATACGCTTCTCTTCTCGCTCCTGGTTCTTTGCTAAGTTCCTTAGCCCGCCTCAGCTGTCATGCAGTTCCCATAAACTTTGTCCCTTGACTCGGACCTGGGTTCCATCCTGAAGACTCTTGAGACACCTCGGGATACTGGTCTGTGAGCCCACCTTTGGGGAGGGACTTTGATGAATTACCTTTAATTCTCACACTTCTTCCTCCTGTTGCTTTAATGCTACATTTTAGGGCCATTGTGCTTGCAGAGGGTCAAAGACCACAAAGACAGAGGGAGGCCAGCCCGATTCACTGCCTTAAACGGTGCGCAGCATCCCCAGGTCCCGGGAGCGCTTTGCGTCAGTTCCTCAGAGCACAGTCCGCTGCTCTGGATGAGTCTGGGGCAGTTTCAGCAGCGCTGAAGGAGGAGGGGAATCTGGGGGGGAGGAGCGGGGAGGAGGGGCTCTCAGAGAGGACCGGCCTTGGGTGACGGCCCCAGCTGAGCGTAACTTCCGGGGAGGAGTTCGGAGGCCTGGGAGGAGTTTAGGGCAGAAGGGGCACCTTTTCGTGATGGGAGGAGGCGGGGGACTTACGTGGGAGGAGCAGCGAGAGTCCTTAAGTGCCGGCCGTGGTTGGGATTGGAGGAAAGGCTTTGCGCTGGGCTCTCGGGGCTGGGAGACCCTCCCCGACTGGGCTGGAGGAAAGCAGGAAGTCTCTGGGCTGAGCTCGTCTCCCCTCCCGCGGTCCGGATCTGTCCCACTCCTTCCCTCGGAGCTCCGGCCCTTTGTCTTGCGGCGGAGAAGCCTGTGCTCGCCGCTCCCAGGTAGGTCTGAGACAGCATCCCTCATATTTCCTGGCTTCTGTTGGCCGCCCTGGCCCTCGGTCCCCGTCTCTCCTCTGACCTTGCGGGGAGTGACCTCCAGGTCAAGCAAAAGCACCCCTTCTGCCGAGCCTTCCTCCGGACGCGCCCCCCACCCCGAACCTCTCGCGGGCTCCTATTTCTTCCCCTGCATCCTGGCCCCTGCCCAGACTTAGCTCCCGGACTTCGCCCACAGGAGTGCAGCGGACCTGATTTCAGCCTCTGACCCCGGCCCCGGGGCCCAGCTCCCTGTTCCCACCTTCAGACCTAATCTCCTCTTAGGCTCCTTGAGTCCTGCCCTCATATGCCCAGCCCTCAACGTGGACACAGTCCCAAAGCCGCTCTTGTTCCCCCTTAGGAACCCACGGGCCTCAGGCTTGTGACTCCCTGGCTCCGTTTTCCCCTCAGTGACTCCCAGAGCCCCCTCCCCAGCTCCGGGCCAGCCCTTGTGACTCAGCCTTGCTGCCGTCCCCTGGAGCACTTCGGACCTTTAATATTCCTGATCTCCCTGCCGGGACCTGTGGGGCTCTGCCCGACCTCCCGGCCCGGACCTGTGGGGCTCTGCCCGACCTCCCGGCCCGGACCTGTGGGGCTCTGCCCGACCTCCCGGCCCGGACCTGTGGGGCTCTGCCCGACCTCCCGGCCCTAGCCTCACTCCTCCTTCCCAGCCCCTCTTCCTCCAGACCCTCAGGGCTCGATCCCAGACGGGGTTCCTCTTGTCTTAGATGTCCCTTGGTGGCTCCTGGTCAGACTCTCCCTATCCCCCACCTTCCCTGGCTTCCCCTCCCCTAAATCAAGCAATGAGTCTGTTGTCTAGAATTGTAGATGTCAGTTGGGGAAGGAGAATAGGAGGGCAGAGAACTAGTTGGAAGGAGAACTCTGACTCAGGGACCACCGAGGCTCTCACTCATCTCCTCCTTGGAGTCCCAAGTCCCTTGCTCTGTGTGGGAGGGTGGGGAGAGGAGGGAGAAGAGGAGTAAGGGAGGGGATGGGTTTTCCTTTTTGGACCACCTTCATTTCCAATCCTGACCTTCCCTGCTGCCTTCATCCTTCTTAGAGGGGGGGTCTCACCCTCAGTAAGATTGCTTCTTGCTTGTGGAAACTCCGCCCCTTCCTGGGATGGTTCTCCCTCTCCAGCTCCGTTCTGGGGAACCAGGCCTGGGAGGAAGAGTTGGATGGTTTTATCCTGAGGGTCCCAAAGAGGAATCACCCGGAGAAAGATGAGCACTAAGGCACTCAGCCTGAGGCGAAGATTGTGGCTGGGGAAAGGGAGAGGTAAATAAGGGAGGGAATGTCCTGGGGGCTAGGATTTTCTCTTGGCTATCCGAAAGGATTACAATTAAAGGTTAGGTGTTAATTAGAGCTTTGGCTGTTGCTTCATTTGTGGGGCCCAAAAGGGTGGGGGAGCCTAATCCTGAGATTGAAAGATCAGGACCAGGGGAAACTTGACAAAATGTAGTCACTTTGATTGTTTTGCTACCTCCACAGGGAGCCTGGAGCCGGAGGGAATGGGCCCTGGGAGCCTCGGAAGTCCTCCTCAGGTGAGTTCAGGCCATCCCCAGACATCAGCAGTCAAACTATTTCTGTGGATGTAGAAGATGGGCTGTGAAAATAGCAATGTCTCATGCATGGATCATTTCATTACACAAATGAGCATGACCCCTTCTTCTCTATCTCCTTTACTGAATGACTCCCATTTACTATGGGATATTTGTTTTTTGTCCCTTATTCTTTAGCTTCCATTTGCAGGATAGATCACCCTAGATTGCATCTTCAGATCCACTGCTTCCCTTCCCCTTAACTCCTTGGCTTGCATTTGTCTTATTCTATTCCAAACTCAGTTCCATTGTAGGAGAAAATCTATCTCTTGGCTTGTAGGATCTTTTCCTTCTGAAGTGAATTTTTTTGTTTGTTTGTTTTTAATTATTTATTTATTTGTTTGTTTTTTATAATATTATCCCTTGTATCATTTTTCCAAATTATCCTCCCCCCTCCTTCCACTCCCTCCACCCATGACAGGCAATCCCATACATTTTACATGTGTTACAATATAACCTAGATACAATATATGTGTGTAAATACCATTTTCTTGTTGCACATTAAGTATTAGATTCCGAAGGTATAAGTAACCTGGGTAGATAGACAGTAGTGCTAACAATTTACATTCACTTCCCAGTGTTCCATCTCTGGGTGTAGTTATTTCTGTCCATCATGGATCAACTGGAAGTGAGTTGGATCTTCTTTATGTTGAAGATTTCCACTTCCATCAGAGTACCTCTTCATAAAACATTGAAGTGTACAGATTTACATTCACTTCCCAGTGTTCCATCTCTGGGTATAGTTATTTCTGTCCATCACTGATCAATTGGAACTGAATTGGATCTTCTCTATGTTGAAGATATCCACTTCCATCAGAATACATCCTCATATAGTATTGTTGTTGAAGTGTATAATGATCTCCTAGTTCTGCTCATTTCACTCAGCATCAGTTGATGTAAGTCTCTCCAAGCCTCTCTGTATTCATCCTGCTGGTCATTTCTTATAGAACAATAATATTCCATAACATTCATATACCATAATTTACCCAACCATTCTCCAATTGATGAGCATCTGATCATTTTCCAGTTTCTAGCCACTACGAAAAGGGCTGCCACAAACATTTTGGCACATTCAGGTCCCTTTCCCTTCTTTAGTATTTCCTTGGGATATAATCCCAGTAGTAGCACTGCTGGGTCAAAGGGTATGCACAGTTTGATAACTTTTTGGCCATAATTCCAGATTGCTCTCCAGAATGGCCGGATTCTTTCACAATTGCACCAACAATGCATCAGTGTCCCAGTTTTCCCACAGCCCCTCCAACATTCATCATTATTTTTTCCTGTCATCTTAGCCAATCTGACAGGTGTGTAGTAGTATCTCAGAGTTGACTTAATTTGCATTTCTCTGATCAGTAGTGATTTGGAACACTCATATGAGTGGATGTAGTTTCAATTTCATCATCTGAGAATTGTCTGTTCATATCCTTTGGCCATTTATCAATTGGAAAAATGGCTTGATGTCTTATAAATTAGAGCCAGTTCTCTATATATTTTGGAAATGAGACCTTTCTCAGAACCTTTAATTGTAAAAATGTTTTCCCAATTTGTTACTTCCCTTCTAATCTTGTTTGCATTAGTTTTGTTTGTACAAAAGATTCTTAATTTGATGTAATCCAAATTTTCTATTTTGTGATCAATAATGATCTCTAGTTCTCCTTTGGTCACAAATTCCTTCCTCGTCCACAAGTCCGAGAGGTAAACCATCCCATGTTCCTCCAATTTATTTATGATTTCAATCTTTATGCCTAAATCATGGACCCATTTTGATCTTATCTTAGTATGTGGTGTTAAGTGTGGGTCCATGTCTAATTTCTGCCATACTAATTTCCAGTTTTCCTAGCAGTTTTTGTCAAATAATAAATTCTTATCCCAAAAGTTGGGATCTTTGGGTTTATCAAACACTAGATTGGTACAGTTATTGACTATTTTGTCTTGTGAACCTAACCTATTCCACTGATCAACTAATCTATTTCTTAGCCAATAACAAATGGTTTTGGTGACTGCTGCTTTATAATGTAGTTCTAGATCAGGAACAGCTAGGCCACCTTCATTTGATTTTTTTTTTTTTTCATTAATTTCCTTGAAATTGGGTACCTTTTGTTCTTCCACATGAATTTTGTTGTTATTTTTTCTAGGTCATTAAAATAGTTTCTTGGGAGTCTGATTGGTATAGCACTAAATAAATAGGTTAGTTTGGGAAGTATTGTCATCTTTATTATATTCTCTCGGCTTATCCATGAGCAGTGAATGTCTTTCCAACTATTTAAATCTGACTATTTTTGTGGCAAGTTTTTTGTAATTTTGCTCATATAATTCCTGACTTTCCTTTGGTAGATAGATTCTCAAATATTTTATACTATTGACAGTTATTTTGAATGGAATTTCTCTTTGTATCTCTTGCTGTTGGATTTTGTTGGTGATACAAATGCTGAGGATTTATGTGGATTTATTTTGTATCCTGCAACTTTGCTAAAGTTGTGAATTATTTCTAAAAGCTTTTTAGTAGAATCTCTGGGGCTCTCTAAGTATACCATCATATCATCTGCAAAAGAGTGATAGTTTGGTTTCCTCATTACCTACTCTAATTCCTTTAATATCTTTCTCGGCTCTTATTGCCGAGGCTAGCGTTTCTAGTACAATATTGAATAGTAATGGTAATAGTGGGCAACCTTGTTTCACTCCTGATCTTACTGGGAAAGGTTCCAGTTTACAAATGATGCTTACTAATGGTTTTAAATATATGCTCCTGAGTATTTTAAGGAATAGTCTATTTATTCCTATACTCTCAAGTGTTTTTATTAGGAATGGATGTTGGATTTTGTAAAATGCTTTTTCTGCATATTCTCTTGTTTTCTTTGGGAAGAGTTTAATTTTCTATTCCTTTAACTTGACAATTCACAAAAGAAGACCACAGATCCCGGAAGGAGGGAAAAGGGTCTCGGTAAGGAGGAAGCCTTCAGAATGGAGAGCTCGATCAGAAAAGTCCCAAAGAAGTAGAGCCAGTGAGTAAAGAGTAGCTGAGCTTTTTCCTTCAAAACAGGTTGGGAATTCATTAGCCCCCCCGTCATTGGTAAAGGTGGGCTTTGGGATGCTTGTATAGGAACGAGGTTTGGAATAGCTTCTCTTGGAGGGAGGTAAGGAATCAGAGATCAGTTATCAATGTGTAAAAGGACTGCCTTCCTTTAATAAGAACCCGCACTATGGATAAAGAAGGGACTCAAGGGACTCTAGAGAAGAGCAGTCCTTGGGAATCTCAAAAAATGTAAAAGAGCAATGCATTCCTCAATTATTCATATGTGAAAAAATAGAATAAAGATAATGAAAGGTGAAATATGGATTATTCATAGATCATGTTGTGGTCAAGGTAACAATTTTAAATAAAGGCTTAAACTGTTTTGCCCATGACAACATCATCCCCAGAGTGACCTCAGACTGTCAATATAACAACAGATAATTCTACCTGACTTCACTGAAAATTATCTCCCACCACTTAGTGCAGTCCAAAGTCTGATGAATATCTCTTCAGAATCCTCTTCATGTTTTCATCAGATAAGACTTTATTCCAGCTTCTTGAAAAGAAAAATACACCTTTTCTTTAACTTTGGTCTCATTTAAAATATTAACATAAAACTTTCTCTCCCAGAGTGTGCTGTGCTTGCCAGCTTCTCACAAACTTTGCAGAATTCTCTTTAGCATATTTCACTTCAATCTATTTTTCTGTGAAGGAGATTTTCTGTTACTCCCTTGTTCTCCACAGATTCACTTACATCACAGATAGAGTACAAACTTTTCTCTGATTCCACAAGGAGATACATTCCATAATAAGATATTTCTCAGCTTCATTCCAACTGATCCTGTAAAAACTTTTCTAAAATTCAATAAAACATCCTTACCATGGATTCAGGAGTGAACTCTGACACTTAAAAAATGGTATAACTTTTGAGCAAATCTCTTCTTTTTGCTTCAGTTTTCTGCTCTAAATAGAAAAAAAGTTGGAATTTTTAATTTTCAAGTGCCTTTCTGCTCTGTGTCTGATGACTTTTGGTGCTTTAGGTTTTGGTGACATTCAAGGATGTGGCTGTGGACTTTACTCAAGAGGAGTGGGGCCTCTTAGAACCTCCTCAGAAGGACTTGTACAAAGGAGTCATGTTAGAGAATGCCCAAAACCTTCTCTCTCTGGGTAAGAACATTTCTCCTGTAATTCTCAATCTGCAATCAAAGAGCATATCTTCATTCCCTAGAATGCAGGCTTTGGGGGATATCACTTAGAAAGGGGAAAGTGCTGGTTTCCTGTGTCCATGCAACAGGGTCCTTCTGCATGTCTTTGCATTGTATGGTAGGAATCTGAGGGAGTCCTTTGTTATTGCTGAAGCCATCTCTTACCAATTCTAGGGAACTATAAGTCAAAAATCAAATCAGCATGGAAATATCTCAAACTGGGAGCTGATCTCAGAGGATATTTTGTCTGACCTCTATCTGGACCCTCATTTGTCTGCTAAAGCTCTGAAAATTGCCAGGCAACTTGCAATCTTATACAACCCGTTCCTCTTTGGGATGAGTCTAGCATTTGGAATATTCTTTTTACAAGCATCAGTTTGTAGCAGAAGTACCTAGTTGTCCTAAGTACAGGAAGTTTGCCCCAAATCTTCCTTCCTATTGTCCTCAAATTCCAGCAGTGGAATTTGGAATGGGAAAGAAATAGAAGGGAATAAGCATTTCTTTTCACCTATTTGCCGGGTGTTGTGTCATATTGTTTAAGAAGAAGTACATTATTTCCCCTAGTCTAAGTACTCCCATTAAAAAGAAAAGACAGAAGGAGAAAGTGTTGATAAAACATTGATAAAAGATAAAAACAAACAAAAAAAATATTTTGTCAATTTAATACATTAACCTTCCAAGTTAGGTGACATTGTTATCCCCAGTTGAATGTTGAACAAACTGATGCAACCAGTTTAATTTACTCACCAAAGGATACACAGCTAATAATTGTCCATGGCTTATTTTAAACTCAGGTACACCTGACTCTATGCCCATATTTCTCTCCAACACACTCCCAACTTCCTTTACTTTCTAGCTAATGGAAACTAAGGAATGAATATGTCCATTTATGAAGAATGGGTGCCCAGACTAACCCCTCTTAATTTGGCTTGATGCTGTTCAGGCCCAGTCATCCTTTTTACTCAAGTATGGGGTTAGAAGTTTATGCTGGAATGGAGTTTAACAGGATAGATGGAGGGAAGAGCATTTTCTTCTTTCTTAGAATAGGTTGTACAACAGGATGATGTGGCAAATCCTACCAAGAGTTACGAGCATTTCAGGGCAGCTAGGTGGCTCAGTGGATAGAGCACCAGCCCTGAAGTCAGAAGGACCTGAGTTCAAATCTGGATCAGACACTTAACACTTTTTAGCTGTGTGACTCTGGACAAGTAACCTAACCCCAACTGCCTCAGCAAAAAGGAAAAAAACACACACATAAAAACCTACTTGTACAACAGGATGATGTAGCAAACCCCATCATGGGTTACTAACATTTTAAGCTTTAATGGGTGAAAACAAATTCATTTTTTTATTGTAATGGGGTGAATTTCAAAGTGGAACACCTCTGGATCCTTATCCTATTTCTTAAAGAGAACTAAAATTTGATTTTCTCCTTCATGCCCAGGACTTCCAGTTCCCAGAGAAGATGTGATCTCTTATTTTGAACAAAGGGAAGTACCCTGGATGCTGGACCAAGAAGGCCTGAGGAGCAGCTCTCTAGGTGAGTGAGCTGAAAACAGGGACATGAGAGTTGTGGTTACAAGAAGCTTACCTAGGGGTTACCATGAAGTTTTGGGGGCAGATTTGGGGCAGAAAGGCAAGCTGTGGGATTCTTTTTCAGATTTTTTTGGCAGTGGCTTCCTGGGCTAGTCACTGAATCTTGGTTTCCCATCTATAAAATAAGTGAGTTTCATGCCATCACTTTTTGGTCCTTTCCAGTGATCACCCATCATCCTATGAGTAGTCATTATTTGGAATTTGAAGTCATGGAATCCTCCTGAAATTGCCAAAAAGCCACTAACCAATCAAAATTATTTGTTTATTATTATCAATAAGAAATATATTTCTATTGGTTCATGACAAGTATTGCATAAAATACCAAATGTACTCCAAGGTTAATTGCAAATATTCCTTTATGGGTTAAAAATAATGTGAAATATACAAAATAATCTTTTAAAAGACAGAATTTCTTCAGATATTACTTTGCTACCACTGGTAAAGTGGCAACTATGTCACTGAAATTTTACTTCCAGACAGAAGAAGAATAACATAAACAGAGTATACATTCACATTAGAAAATAACCTTACCATTTTAACAAGTAGTGCTTCAAGGTCAGTTTTACAAAAAGGTTTTGGTCTTCCATGATGATTTACTGTGCATTGCTAGTGACCATGGTTTTCAAGTAGCCTGCCATCACTGCTGCAAGTATAGAAACCCACATAGCATCTAGATCTCCTGATTATAGGTTTGATGACATGTGATTGATTACCAGGCAGCCCAAGAATGAGCGCTATCTTTGAAATCACTGCAGAAAGATAATTATTAAGGTAGATATTTGCACATACTTGTGCCAAAGGACAATTCACCCTTTAAAGTAGCACTGAAAATTTTGGGGTCAGATACCTTGGATCATTGTCTTGATTCTTCAAGGGGCTTTTGAACTTCTAAAGAAGAAAGAGGTGCCATAGAATGATTAACTCAATATTCAGTAAGACATTTTTAGATGTGGATAATTTCATGCTTTTTAAAAAAAAAAACTGTCTTTATTATACAGAGGGATCTAATGATAATTTTTAAGAAATAAGTAATGGCCATCTAAAAAAATAGTGGATCAGAAGAAAATCACTGTCCTCGGATAAAATATCAAAAAAAAATTAGTGTTAGTGTAATGCCAGAGAAACTGAGGCAAGACAGATTGGTTTTTAATCTTTCAATATAGAGTTTTAGGCTAGGTAGCTGAAATGGGACTCTTGTCCAAAGAATTCTGCACAGAAACATTAAGGCAGGGAACTTATATAGGATTTTAACTAATTAGGATTTGCAAACAGAATACATAACCTGGGTATACAATTATAGAGGACACAAAGATAAATGGGGGTGAAGACACTGGGTGGGCAGATAAGGCATAATTCCAGGGAAGGATCATAACTTAATCCCGACAGGATAGGGGTTAAGATAAGAAGGTCATAGGCAGGAGACTGTGAGGTGAGGGACTATATTCCAACAAGGATTGAGATAATGCACCTGGAGTTTATGATATATATATATAATAATATATACAATAATATATAAAGGTGACTGGAGCTCCAAGGGTTTTTACTGACTCAATTCACCCAGTCCTAATGGCAGGGAAGGGGTAGGGTAGGGAAATCAGTGCATAACATTAGTATTCTGAATATGACCTCAAATAATGTAACAGAAAAAAGTTGAAAATGACCCCTAAGAAAGTGGAGACAATGAAAGGGATAGAAAAAATTGAGAGTGGAGATAATTTGCTAAATAGTATAGGTAGAGCATGCCCATTCACAGGATATAAATTCCAGTCTCAACCATTCTGAGCTGATGGCCTGAGCTATTCACATAGTAAGAATGAAGTCACTTTCTGTGTTGTCACAAGTTTACTGTGAGGATCCAATATATTTGTGCACGAAGCTCATTAGAAATTAAATTATCCTCATAATACGTACTAATGGGATTTTTAAATGATAGATTCTGCCAATTAAAGAAACTTGAGTTTCTGTTCTATTTATGGAAGGAAGGGGATATAAAGATATGGTTGTGAGCAGTCTGTATTCAATTTATTGTTGACTTTTTTTTTTCCCTAGAAAGAGATATTATACTTGACATGAAGGAAAAGATAACAGAACAAAGCCTTTCTGTGAAAGAAACTCACAAACCAAGAGTCATCAGTGATGGTCCTGGTAACATCACTTGGAAAGAGACCTGTGGTACACATGAGAAACTCCACATTGGAGAGAAATCTGAGCATAACCAAAAGAGTTTCACAGAAAGGAGAGCTTTTACTACACATAGCAGAAATGACACTGCAGAGAAACCTTATGAATGTAACCAGTGTGGAAAGGCTTTTGCAAAAAGGGGAAGGCTTAGTATACATCAGAGAATCCATACCGGAGAGAAACCTTATAAATGTACCCAATGTGGAAAGGCTTTTACATGGAAGGGTAAATTGATTGGACATCAGAGAATCCACACTGGAGAGAAACCATATAAATGTAACCAATGTGGAAAGGATTATAGAGAAAAGGGAGCTCTTATTGTACATCAGAGAATCCACACTGGAGAGAAACCTTATGAATGTAATCAATGTGGAAAAGCTTTTACAAAAAGGGAATCTCTTACTGTGCATCAACGAATCCACACGGGAGAGAAACCTTATAAATGTAACCAATGTGGAAAGGCTTTTACACGGAGGGGCAAATTGATTGGACATCAGAGAATCCACACTGGAGAGAAACCATATAAATGTAACCAATGTGGAAAGGATTATAGGGAAAAGGGTGCTCTTATTGTACATCGGAGAATTCATACTGGAGAGAAACCTTATGAGTGTAATCTGTGTGGAAAGGCTTTTAGGCAAAAAGGAGCTCTTATTGTACATCAGAGAATCCACACTGGAGAGAAACCTTATAAATGTAACAAATGTGAAAAGGCTTTTACAGAAAGGGAATCTCTCACGGTACATCAGAGAATCCACACTGGGGAGAAACCTTATGAATGTAACCAGTGTGGAAAGGCTTTTACAAAAAGGGAATCTCTTACTGTACATCAGAGAATCCACACTGGAGAAAAACCTTATGAATGTAACCAGTGTGGAAAAGCTTTTTCAAAAAGGGAATCTCTTACTGTACATAGAAGAATCCACACTGGAGAGAAACCTTATAAATGTAATCAATGTGGAAAGGCTTTTACACAAAGGGGAGCTCTTACTGGACATCAGAGAATCCATACTGGAGAGAAACCTTATAAATGTAACCAATGTGGAAAGACTTTCAAATATAAGAGTAATCTTCCTCTACATCAGAGAATCCACACTGGAGAGAAACCTTATGAATGTAATCAGTGTGGAAAGGCTTTTAGGCAAAAGGGAGCTCTTATTGTACATCAGAGAATCCACACTGGAGAGAAACCTTATGAATGTAACCAGTGTGGAAAGGCTTTTAGAGAAAGGAGAGCTCTTACTGGACATCAGAGAATCCATACTGGAGAAAAACCTTATGAATGTAACCAGTGTGAAAAGACATTTACAAAAATGGGAAGGCTTATTGTACATCAGAGAATCCACACTGGAGAGAAACCATATGAATGTATCCAGTGTGGAAAGACTTTCAGGTATAAGAGAGTTCTTACTGCACATCAACGAATCCACACTGGAGAGAAACTTTATGAATGTAACCAGTGTGAAAAAACTTTTATTTATAAGTTTAATCTTTCTATGCATCAGAAAATCCACACTGGAGGAAAACTTTATGAATGTAACCAATGTGGAAAGGCTTTTACAGAAAGGGAATCTTTTACTGTACATCAGAGAATCCACACTGAAGAGAAGAAACCTTATAAATGTAACCAATGTGGAAAGGCTTTTACAAAAAGAGAAGTTCTTACTGTCCATCAAAGAATCCACACTGGAGAGAAACCTTATAAATGTAACCAGTGTGGAAAGGCATTTACAAAAAGGGAAGTTCTTACTGTCCATCAAAGAATTCACACTGGAGAGAAGCCTTATAAATGCAATCAGTGTGGAAAGGATTATAGAGAAAAGGGAGCTCTTATTGTACATCAGAGAATTCACACTGAAGAGAAACCTTATGAATGTAACCAGTGTGGAAAGAATTTTAGGCAAAAGGGAGCTCTTATTGTTCATCAGAGAATCCACACTGGAGAGAAACCTTATGAATGTAACCAGTGTGGAAAGGCTTTTAGACAAAAAGGAGCTCTTAATGTACATCAGAGAATCCACACTGGAGAGAAACCTTGTAAAATAATCACTATGGGAAGGCTTTTACATGGAGGAGTAAGTTGATTGGACATCAGAAAATCCACACTGGAGGGAAACTTGAATATAACCAATGTGGAAAGGCTCTTGAAATGGAATCTCTTACACACATCAGATAATGCACACTGGAGAGAAATGTTGTCAATATAACCAGTATGACAAGGATTTTATATAAAAACCTGGTTATTGGTAGATTTGTGATGAAATAGAAAGACACTGCAATAAGGAGGAAAATGAATTAGGGAGAAAACATTGGGAGAAAATGATGTGCTGCTAATACCTTCTATACTTAGTCTTTTCTTGCTATAACCCAATAGGGAAGGTGAGGAAGGGAAAATTAAAGATACCTACAGATGTCAGTCAGCTTATTGGATTCTTTTTTTCTACCTGATCACCTACTTGAAAGGTATCCTGGTGGAATAGAAAGACTGCTATGTTTGGAGTCAAGAGGACATTGGTTGAAACTCTGGTTCTGTACCCCTATGGCCTTGGGAAATTAATTGTAATGGTGCATTCAGGCTAGAATATGGGTCTCTTTCATCTCTAAATTCTTTGAGAAAGCAAAGAGATCTTTGAAGATGAATCCTACCTTTCAATGACACATATTCCTTGGACCTCAGCTTTAGATTAGGGCTAAGAATTCAGGTGACTTCACTAAGCTTTGAGTATTATTGGCAGTTTGTCTACTCAGCAAGATATATGAAATTCTTAAGCTAGATCTTTGTTGAATTAGGAAATTTGCACATCATTCCTAAATCAACAGCTCTTTCTGCAGCTAGTGCAATAGTTTTCTTGTCATATTTGTTTACACAGAAAATGTTTCTTTAAGATGCTTTTAAGAATGACTTTAGTCTTAAGTTTCAGTTTACATTCATCACAATGACAGTAATTAACCCAAAAGTTGGAAATAGTGTTGGGAGGCTATAGAATTAGACACAACAATACAATGTATGCAATTGTGAATTGGTCCAACTACATAATGTAAATGCAAGAAAGAAAATAAATGCTCTTTAGTTAGAGAATGTCTAAACAAATTGTGATAATGAACATATTGGAGTATTGTGCCAAGAGACAGAGTTAATAGGAAGAACTCAGAGAAGCTTGGGGATATGTGAATGAATGGAGAAACTATATATAGTGTGAATCAATTTGAAATTCCTTGCAGCCTTGTAGATGAATGTTTGTGTTCATCCTGTGTAATTCTTGCCTATGTTTCAAAGAAGTTCACAGAGGATCACTCCACACTCCAATATGATGGAATCTTTCCTCATTTTCTCTTAGCATGTCAAGGGCATTTGCGTATTGTTTTTGCTATCCACCCCTTAGGGTTTTTCCTTACCATGTGACAAGCTTATCTTGTACAATTCTTTCATGTGAAGTATGAGCAATGTCAATTATCCCAACAGAGGACACCAAGAATTTTCAGAAAATGCTTTGATCAGCCAGCACAAGACTCTTGACCAATGGAGAGAGGCAACTGCCTATGGAGATACCAAGTAGACATAAATTAGCTTCTGCAATCTTTTAATTTTATGATCTGTGCTAACAAAGGGAAACCACAACTCTGGGACCATACAATCTGTTGTTCTCAGATTTATATTCAGTAGAAATGGGGGCCATCACCAGTTGTCTTGGTCTGTCTTTGCTGTTGGGCTCAGAGGATTCTAATAGACTGAGTGAGGTTGATGACTGCACAGATATGTCTCACTGAAACCCAAGTCACTTGCAAATCAAGACCTGACCTGCTGGTGGCGTCAGTGCTGTTGGAGAAAGAAGGAACAACAAGAAGCTTCATAGAAGAAGCTCATGAGTTCAAAAGTTGTGTTGCTTTCAGCTAAATGCAAATATTCAGTTTTCTCCTCACTTTTAATTGTGGAAAAAATCTGAGCTAAGTTAAATTTTCATAAAACACTCCAAATTCAAAAAGAATTGTTCTCATCAACTCCTGTAAATCATTTCATGTTAAGAAATTTATTATTTTCTATAGGTTTAACTATTCTGATTCAGTTCTAAAATGTCCATTTTTCTCTGTACTAGCCAAGATGATGCTATTCCTGGAAATATTGTCCCTAGATATTTTTGTACAAAAAAGAAAATTTGTTCTGTCAGTTATTTCTGCAAGATTCTGGTGGAAAGTATCAACATTTTTTTTTTTCCTGAGGCTGGGGTTAAGTGACTTGCCCAGGGTCACACAGCTGGGAAGTGTTAAGTGTCTGAGATCAGATTTGAACTTGGGTCCTCCTGAATTCAAGGCTGGTGCTCTATCCACTACGCCACCTAGCTGCCCCAAGTATCAACTTGATGATGAAGAGAGGGGCTGTTAGCAACTCCCATTTTAGACTTTCAACTAATCATGGTGATCCTGCCCCCAGGATGGTGTCAGTTCTTTAAGGATTTATAATGTTTTCCCCTCTTCCCAACTTGCATTTTTTGTTCTATCCTTAAATCCACTCTTTAGTAGTGCTCAGAGATTTGGGCTTCAGTTGACAAGATTTTACCTGTGACAAGTGGGCCTGGTGCTTTTCTTCTCAAGGAAGGCTTAAGCTTATAGAATCTGCTTGGAAGCCATTGTCATCTCATTAAATCTGATAGTCTTAAAGCCATCTCACCAGTTTCACCTGGTTTGCTGCGCAATCCCTTCAGTGATAGTGAAGATACTCCATTGTTTTAGTTTCTCTCTCCAGCTCATTTTATAGAGGAGGAAACAGGCAAACAGGGGTAAGTGACTTGCCCAGGGTCACACACCTGATCAATGTCAGAGGCAGGATTAAACATCTGAAGTTGAAGCTTCTTGATTCCCAGCAGTACTCCCAAGCAGCCTTTGGTCTCACATTGAGGGACACTGAGTATGGAGAACATTTGTTATTGTGACTCCTAAAATCATGCCCAACTCTTGAGTGAGTATTATGTCATCCAGTCAATAGCCAAGTGACTTCTTTGTTCAAAGAAGTAATCCCATTGTCCCGTTTTCAATCCAGGCCAGGGCTGCTGAGATTAAAGGTGGCTCACAAGTATAACTTCCACATAAACTTCCATATTCATTTTTATCATCAATGGCCAATCTATCAGATAAGATCATTTCTTATTAAAAATCAACACCACCATCTTGGTACTGAAAAGTCTCTTACTTAATCAAATTGGACAACTTTTTAGCAATCTTTTCCCCAAGGCTAATGAGATTTTTGTGAGCTTTTCCAAAGAGAAGGACTCAGGGCTCCTATTAAATTAGACTTATTTTCAGAAGGGGAGGATTTAAAAGGTCTTTTGTACTTTTTCCAAGCAGAAAGGTATCATTATTTTGTATTGAAATAAAACCTGCTCAAATACTGAGTTGCTAACCTCACTTTTAAGTAGCTTAATTCATCATTTGGCATCTAGATCCAAAGAGTTTATTTAGTAAAAGTATACTTCCATTACCCTCTAGAAGTCATTTTTTAAATTAGTAATTCATACACAAGGGTTTCCCAGAAATCCCAATACAAGAAATATAAAGTGCTAGAGGTTTTATGAAATAAGGTTTTTGACCAATGGCATCAATTCAGTTGAATATATCTCCTAATTATGTTACATAGAAAATCATTATCAATTTGACACCCTGGACTAATTGAATTCGGCAACCAGGAAGGAATTCTGGGGGGCTCCTTTCTTAAGGTTATCAGAAAGGCACAGAATCAAAATCTTCCTTGGTAAGAGTGACCTGTGTTAGAGCTTTGTCTATTCCGACTTGTGGGTCATAAAGGGTGGGGGAATCAGTACCCTGAGACAAGGACCCAGGACCAGTTGGAGAAACTTAACAAAATGGTATCACTTTGATAACTGCTACTTCCACAGGGAGCCTGAAGTCAGAAGGAATGGGCCCTGGGAGCTTTAACTCTCAAGTGAGTGATATCAACAATCATGACCATTTCTATAGACATGGAGGATGGGCTATGAAGCTATCACTATCTTAAGGATCATTTCTTTATAAAAACAGGAATTAGGTTGAACTCTAGTTGAAGGGCAAAGAGGAAGGGAAACTACAAAAGGAAAAATGAGATGAGAACAGAAGAGATGAACAAATGTCTATAAAACCTGAAGTACGGTATTGATAGGGATGAACTCTGAAACTGTGTCCCCTTACATTTGTAAAAGAAGGAAGATTCAGAGTCTCAGGCCTTCCTGTGAAAGTATTTGTTCCCAGATAAGCTGTCTCATTCAATTGGAGATCTTGGTCAAAGCACACTCCATTGATCTTTTGGGGTGGCCCAGATCTTCAGGAAATTCCAGACTTTGAGAAAGAGGAAAAAGCTTTCAGTGATTTCCTTCAATTGGAGATAATGATCCCATAATTAGTTCAAACTGCCCCCACCCCCAAGATTTGCTCATAAAATAGGTTGCTGTTCATACACTTTTTGCAAATCTCTTCATTAAAAATTTGCCCATTAAGGGAATTCCCTCTTAGCAAACAATAAAACTTCCTTTTGCCACAAACAGATTTCAGGGGTTCATGAATTCTTTCATGTTGGACCTGTGCCAAGACCAGAGGGTACTCTCACCTCAATTCTCTACCACTAGAACTGCATCAGTATCTTCTAAATGGGGCAACAGAGAAATATGCATATTTCTTTGTCACATATGGAACTTCTACACAAATTCACTACTGAGATACAAAGATACTGCCCACAAATGTAAGAAGGTGGAAATAATCATATCCTTTCATTCACTAATGAAATAAGGATGGTAACTGGTCCTGGTTCAAGGGTCACCAACAAAAGATATAAATCTAAATGGAGATTTATCAGTAACATGTTAATAATGACTGAGTCACAGAGCAAATTTCAAAAGTGCTAAATTTTCAAAAGAAAATGGGGATGATTAAACAACATCCTCAATTTTCTGGGATTCAGCTAAAATAGTGGGGGGGGTTGGAGGGACATAGACTTAAAGTCTCACATTAAGTATATACAAAAAGAAGATTAAATCTGCATTCTAAAAAGTAGAAAAATGAATAAAGCAAAAATCAATATAAATATCAAGATATTTAAATTAGATGGGAAGTAGATAAATTGTAAGTAAAAAAATGATAATGGAAAATAGCTTCTTTGAAATGATTAATAATAATCAATCTGATTGAAAAGAACAGAAAAAAAGTCAATAAAATAATGAGGTTAGTTTTGTGTTGTTTTGTTTTGTTTCACTTGAAAAATGACAAAGCTGTCCCAGGACCATGAGAAAGGCTCTATGTAGTTCCCTGTAAGCCATATTATGAGGGTTTCTGGACACATTAGTGGGACTGCCTGGCAATCTAAAGGCCCAAAAGGCTACCCCTGTGAAATCAGGGTCTATCAGATATGTGACATTGCCATACCCAGATCTACTGACCAGATAAGCTTGCATATGAAAGGAAGATCAGCCTTGTCTACTCAAGCTTAAGAACACTGGCATCTTTACTGAATGCCCTGTTAATGCTATAATTAAATAAATCTCCTTTTACTTATGGAAATCCCTAGGAATATCTAATTTTTACTTGACATCTAAATAATATTGGCTCCATTATATTCTTCTAAGTAAAGCTAGAAACAGGCTACCACCCCTGTTTTTCAATCTTCTTCCCCCTCTTTAGTTTGCTTCTTTACATCCTCCTTGGAGCTCCTTCCAGTAACTCTTCCTGAGCCACAGACTTTTCCACATTTAATATGGATTTTTCCATGTAGCCAACTTTGACAAAATCTCCCACTTTATCTTTTAATCTTCCTTTTTACCATATTATTTTCTAATGATCTGCTCCTTTTTGGGTGTGTGGGTGTGTGTGTGTGTGTGTGTGTTATTCCACTCTATCTCATGACTTTAAATTCATATTAAAGTTTTGTTGTGATCCTGGGCTAGGGGGACACTTTCCCAAGCTTCTAGCCTTGGAATTTGAGGTCTGACTGTTGGCCTGTCCCAAGCATGGGCTCTTAGTGATGCTTTGCTGGGGTATGGCCTGCTCCTTCCTGGCTTGGGGGCCATCAGTATTAGACTGCATTCTCCTTTGACCTTAGTGAGACAGATCTTCCCTGATGAACTTTTTTTTTATTAAAACTTTTTATTTTTTTAAAACATATGCATGAATTTGTTTTGGTACATATTTACTTTCTTTTTTTGATCTGATTTATCTTGTGCAGCAAGAGAATTTTATAAATATCTTGATACATATTGGATTTAACATATATTTTAACACGCTTAACATATATTGAATTGTTTGTTATCTAGAGAAGGGGGAAGCAGAAAATTTGAAACACAAAGCTATGCAAGGTCAATGTCAAATTATCTGTGCATAAATTTTGAAAATAAACAGTTTTATTTAAAAAAATATGCATGGAAAATTCTTCAACATTAGCCCTTGCAAAACCTTATGTTCCCCCTCCTCTTTCACCCATCCTGTCCTCTAGATAGTAGGTAGTCCAATATATGTTAAACATGATAGAAATATCTTAAAGCCAATATATGCATGCATATTTATACAATTATCTTGCCACACAAGAAAAATCAAACCAGAAAAAAAAGATAAAGAAAATTTAAAAAAAAATAATCCTCTCTCTGAGTGCAAATGACTCTTTTCATAATAAGACCATTGGAAATGGTCTGAATTATCTCATTGTTGAAGAGAGCCATGTCCATCAGTTGATCATCATCTAATATTGCTATTGCCATGTACCTTGATTTCCTGGTTCTGATCATTTCACTTAATATCAGTTCATGCAAGTCTCTCCAGGCCTCTCTAAAGTCATCTTGCTGATAATTTCTTATAGAACAATAACATTCACATACTATAACTTATTTAACCATTCTACAACTGATGAGCATCCACTCAGTTTCCAGTTTCTTGCCGCAAACATTTTTGCACATGTGGGTCTCTTTCCTTCCTTTAAGATCTCTTTGGGATATAATCCAGTAGAGACACTTCTGGGTCAAAAGGTGTGCAGTTTGATAACCTTTTCAGCATAGTTCTAAATAGCTCTCCAGAATAGTTGGATTCATTCACAATTCCACTAACAATATATTAGTGTCCCAGTTTTCCCATATTCTAGGGGAGCAAGGATGATACCCAATAAAATATCTATTTTCCAACATGACTGATGTGAGAATTTATTTTGGTTGAATTTGCACATTTGCCTTCCTTTTTCCAATAAGTGAGAAGTATAAGGGAGAGAATGCTTGTCATTTGAAAAAAAATGATAAAAATAAAATAAATATAGGGAGGAAAAAAAGGATAACTTATATTTGTAAAATCTCACACAAGCTTACAAAAAAGCAACTCCACAAATGTATTCCTAGATAGGAAATTGTTCTGAAAGAAGAATTTGGAAGTTTCAATGGACTGACCACAAACTTAGCATGAAAAACCACTGCCATACAGTAGTCAAACAGTTTATTGCCATCTTGGGCTGCATGAAGAGAGGCAGGGACAGGCAAAGGATGATCCCCCTGTGTTAGGATTACAAGGTGAAAATTCAGGTTGTCTGGGCAATTCTCTAGCTCAGAATGCACACCTTTATTTCCTGCCTTTAGGGGGAGTTTACACCTTTGAACTTCTGAATAGGAGTTTACACAACCTTTAAAAGGAGCAAGTTCATTGGTTGAAGTATTTTCTCACAAGCCCTGTTGAGTTCTCACTACAATCTCTCCGAGGATAAAAGAGGGCAGCATTGGGTCTGGAGAGTAGTCTAGCCTGGGACAGAGTTGGGACGGCAGACTGGAAAAATAACCTAGAGACGACCAGACCTTTACAATTTGGCGGCCCACAGCGTGGGGGCAAGGACTTTTGCTTATCCTGACAAGGATTTATTCTGAGCCCTTCAGAGGAGCTAGCCCGGACCTTGAAAACCCTGTGCTCTAGTCAGACATCATCTGGATTGCTGAATTCAATTCTTGGCGGCAGAGTTTAAGAAGGTCTCCATAAGTTTTAAGGTATAAAGAGATGCACTTCCAGAAATGTGAAGAACCTTGAACTCAAGTACTTGAGGACTTTTTTTTTGGGGGGGGGTTGAATTTCTTCTTTTTTTTATTTTGTTTTTTATTAATTTTTATAATTATAACATTTTCTTTGACAGTACATATGCATAGGTAATTTTTTTTTTACAAGATTATCCCTTGTACTCCCTTCTGTTCCTAGTTTTTCCCCTCCTTACCTCCACCCCCTCCCCTAGATTGCAGGCATTCCCATACATATTAAATATCTTATAGTATATCCTAGGTACAATATATATGTGCAGAACCGAATTTTGTTGTTGTTGCAAAGGAAGGATTGTATTCGCAAGGTAAAAATAATCTGCAAGGAGAAACAAAACTAAAAAAAAAAAAAAAAAAAAAACCAATGCTCACAGTTTACACTCATTTCCCAGTGTTCCTTTTCTGGATGTAGCTGATTCTGTCCATCATTGCTCAATTGAAATTGTATTAGCTCTTCTCTATGTTGAAGATATCCACTTCCATCAGAATACATCTTCATACAGTATCATTGTTGAAGTGTATAATGATCCCCTAGTTCTACTCGTTTCACCCAGCATCAGTTGATGTAAGTCTCTCCAAGTCTCTCTGTATTCCTCCTGTTGGTCATTTCTTACAGAACAATAATATTCCATAACATTCATATACCATAATTTACCCAACCATTCTCCAATTGATGGACATCCATTCATTTTCCAGTTTCTAGCCACTATGAAAAGGGCTGCTACAAACATTTTGGCACATACAGGTCCCTTTCCCTTCTTTAGTATTTCCTTGGGATATAAGCCCAGTAGTAGTACTGCTGGGTCAAAGAGTATGCACATTTTGATAACTTTTTGGGCATAATTCCAGATTGCTCTCCAGAATGGTTTGATTCTTTCACAACTCCACCAACAATGCATCAGTGTCCCAGTTTTCTCACATCCCCTCCAACATTCATCATTATTTGTTTCTGTCATCTTAGCCAATCTGACAGGTGTGTAGTGGTATCTCAGAGTTGTCTTAATTTGCATTTCTCTGATCAATAGTGATTTGGAACATTCTTTCATATGAGTGGAAATAGTTTTAATTTCATCATCTGAAAATTGTCTGTTCATATCCTTTGACCATTTATTCATTGGAGAATGGCTTGATTTCTTATAAATTAAAGTCAATTCTCTGTATATTTTGGAGATGAGGCCTTTATCAGAACCTTTAACTGTAAAAATGTTTTCCCAATTTGTTACTTCCCTTCTAATCTTGTTTTCATTAGTTTTGTTTGTGCAGAAACTTTTTAATTTGGTATAATCAAAATTTTCTATTTTGTGATCAATAATGGTCTCTAGTTCTCCCTTGGACACAAACTCCTTCCTCCTCCACAAGTCCAAGAGGTAAACCATCCCATGTTCCTCCAATTTATTTATGATCTTGTTCTTTATGCCTAAATCTTGGACCCATTTTGATCTTATCTTAGTATGTGGTGTTAAATGTGGGTCCATGCCTAGTTTCTGGCATACTAATTTCCAGTTTTCCCAGCAGTTTTTTGTCAAATAATGAATTCTTATCCCAAGATTTGGGATCTTTGGGTTTATCAAAGACTAGATTGCTATTTTTATTCACTGTCTTGCCCTGTGAACCTAACCTATTCCACTGATCAACTAGTCTATTTCTTAGCCAATATCAAATGGTTTTGGTGACTGTTGCTTTATCTAGATAAGGTACAGCTAGACCACCTTCATTCAATTTTTTTCATTACTTCCCTGGAAATTCTCCACCTTTTGTTGTTCCATGTGAATTCTGTTGTTATTTTTTCTAGGTCTTTAAAATAGATTAGTTTAGGGAGTATTGTCATCTTAATTATATTCACTCGGCCTATCCAAGAGCACTGAATGTCTTTCCAATTATTTAAATCTGACTTTATTTTTGTGGCAAGTGTTTTGTAATTTTGCTCATATAATTCCTGACTCTCCTTTGGTAGATATATTCCCAAATATTTTATACTATCGACTGTTATTTTGAATGGAATTTCTCTTTGTATCTCTTGCTGTTGGATTGTGTTGGTAATGTATAAAAATGCTGAGGATTTATGTGGATGTATTTTGTATCCTGCAACTTTGCTAAAATTCTGAATTATTTCTAATAGCTTTTTAGCAGAGTCTTTGGGGTTCTCTAAGTATACCATCATGTCATCTGCAAAGAGTGATAATTTGATTTCCTCATTTCCTACTCTAATTCCTTGAATCTCCTTCTCGGCTCTTATTGCCGAGGCTAGAGTTTCTAGTACTATATTGAATAGTAATGGTGATAGTGGGCAACCTTGTTTCACTCCTGATCTTACAGGGAAAGGTTCTAGTTTATCCCCATTACATATGATATTTACTGAAGGTTTTAAATATATGCTCGTTATTATTTTAAGGAATAGTCCATTTATTCCTATACTCTCAAGCGTTTTTAGCAGGAATGGATGTTGGATTTTATCAAATGCTTTTTCTGCATCTATTGAAATGATCATATGGTTTTTATTAATTTGATTATTAATATGGTCAATTATACTAATAGTTTTCCTCATATTAAACCAGCCCTGCATTCCTGGTATAAATCCCACTTGGTCATAGTGTATTATCCTGGGGATGATTTTCTGAAGTCTTTTTGCTAATATCTTATTTAAGATTTTAGCATCAATATTCATTAAGGAAATTGGTCTATAGTTTTCTTTCTCAGTTTTTGATCTACCTGGTTTAGGTATCAATACCATGTCTGTGTCATAAAAGGAATTTGGTAGGACTCCTTCAATCCCTATTTTTTCAAATAGTTTATATAGCATTGGAGTTAGTTGTTCTTTAAATGTTTGGTAGAATCCACATGTAAACAGGAGGACTTTTCTCCTGCTCAACCTTAGAGGGCAGAACTGGCAGCCGTGAGTGGAAGCTACAAAGAGGGTAATCTAGGCCTGATGTTAGGAAAGTTTGTAACAATTAAAGTGAACCCAAAGTGAAATGGGCTATTCTGATAGATGGTAAGTCCTCCTTTGTTTGAGGCCTCCAAGTATTGTCAATGAGAAGCAAAGAAAAGAGAGATGAAGATCATGGGTCATCAGGATAGTGGGAACATTAATAGCAATTTTGATAGCAAAATGGGGAATAAGATGGATAATAATAATAATAATAATAGTATTTGCTACTTTACTAATGAGAAAGAGTTAGTGAATTACCTGGTATATTTCTGAAGTTGAATTTGAACCCAATTCTTTGTGACTCCAAGCTTAGGATTGTATCTACTGTGCCTCCTAGATGAACTTCAGTGGTTCATTTTCCAATTGTTGACTTCATGTTACAGCAGAACACTGAAGTAGGAATGTCTAACAGATACTGGATTGAGGAAAGAAAGCTCAGGGAAAGGGGGAGGTTAGAAATCTAGGTTTTAGAATGAGCCTTCAAAGCTGAGAATGAATGAGTTCTGTTGGGGAAAGGAAACATTGAGAGAAGCAAATTTAGAATGGACCTAATGGAAATTGAAGTAAAGTAGAGAAGGCATCAATGAGCTGGCAAGGGAGATAAATTGTAAGTGGAGCTGAGAAAGCTTCTTATAATCCCAACTCCCACATCCCTGCTTCTACCTCACTCACCTGGAGGGCAGCTCCTTAGGTGTTTTTGCTCAAGCAATCATGATGCTGCCCTTTGCTCAAAATAAGAGATCACATAGTCTCTGGGAACTGGAAGACCTGGGCAGAGAAATCAGTTAGGGATGAAGAAGCAGAGAAAGTGATATTTTTTATTCTCTTTAGGGAAAGAGTGCTCCAGATTCAATCCATTATCTTCCCACACATGAGTCTATGCTCACCCACTAATGTGTCTAATGGAAATAAGCCCAAATTGGTTGTGTCACATTATCCTGTAGTACAACTTGTTCTGAGGAGCCAAACCCTCTGCACATACCCCACTCCCCATCCTGTTATGCTCCATTTTGACAGAAATGTCTTTAAAAAAAAAAAAAAAGATAATTTCCCCCTTTAAAAAAAAAACAACTTTTTTTTTTTCAAATAGATGCAAGAACAGTTTTCAAAATTTACATTTTTATTACCTTGAGTTCCAAATGTTTCTCAGTGCCTTCCCCCTCCCCAAGACAGCAGGCAATTCAATAGAAGTTAAACATGTGTAATTCTTCTAAACATATTTCCATATTTGTCACTCTTCAGTAGAAACTTATTTTTTCCCTTTTTTAAAAAATTAAAGCTTTTTATTTACAAAAGATATGCATGGGTAATTTTTCAACATTGACCCATTCCAAATTTTCCCCTCCTTCTCACACCCCCTCCCTTAGACGGCAGGTAGTTCAATACATGCTAAATATGTTAAAATATATGTTAAATCCAATATATGTGTATATATTTATACAGTTATCTTGCTGCACAAGAAAAATCAGATCAAGAAGGAAGAAAAAAACTGAGAAAGAAAACAAAATGCAAGCAAACAACAAAGAGAGTGAGAATTTAGCAGAAACTTCTAATCCCATAACTGAGTAAAAAAGATTTTTGGATCACAGTAGCCTTGAGCCTGTTCAACAGGGGCCTGGAAATAAGAGAATTTGGTCTTTGCATTTTCTCTATATTAGGATGGACTCTTCATGTAGTTTCCATTATCTACAAGTTTGAGGGAGCTGGTTGTGCAGTGGCAAGAGACATGGATATAGAGTCAAGAGAGATGAATTTTAAATCAAGCTCACACAGTCACTAGTTGTGTGCTCTTAGGCAAGTCACTTAAATTGTGTGTGTCAGTTTCCTTAATTCTCAAATGGGCAGAATAGTATCCTCTAACTTGGAAAGTTACTGTGAGGATAATGGGACATATTTTATTTTTAATTTGTGGAATAAAGCAAGTATCTCCTTAACATAATACAATAAAAAACAGATAAGAGCCCATGAAACTGAAAAGGTACCAGGTACAACATGTCATTCCTTTAAAATACAAGACAAAAGTATCAAGTAAAATTTTTCTTTCCTTAAGTTCCCCCCCCCCAAAGATGCTGAAATTAAAAAGAAATAGATTAATGTTTATAAAGGCACAGGCACCCAATCCCACATCCAAATCTATACCCACACCCACAATTGTTCCAGGCATTTGCTCTTTCTCTAGAGGTAATTAAGGTCCTTCTTTGTTCTGTCATTATAGGTAATTTTGGTAGTACTTAGAATAGTCAAAATAATTATTTGCTTAAAGTTTTTCTTTTTTTTTTTTTCCCCCCCCCTGAGGCTGGGTTAAGTGACTTGCCCAGGGTCACACAGCTAGGAAGTGTTAAATGTCTGAGACCAGATTTGAACTTGGGTCCTCTTGAATTCAGGGCTGGTGCTCTATCCACTGCGCCACCTAGCTGCCCCTAAAAGTTGTTCTTAAAATAATATTCTTTAGGCTACAAAGTGATGTTTTGTTTAAAAAGAAGAATATTCCATACACTAAATATATCCCAAAGAAGAATGGATTATAATAAAAGCTGCCAGAGCCATTTTCAGAGATTTGGCAGATAAAATCCATGTCCAGGTAGAGGTTCAATGAAATAACGTCTAAGATTAGTTCCATGTCTGACAGACTTCCACACTTATTTGATCTTTCACCTGAAACTACCTAGAATTGGTAAGAGGTTGTTTCAAGAGCAACAAAGGAACCCTTCAAGTTCCTATCATACATTGCAATATAGGATTATGGAAAGATGAAATGTGTTACCTCTGATCCTTATTTGGGCTCCTAGAGGGAATTAAGGAAAAGTAAAGCTGGGAGTGGCTCACTTATGTCTTCGTGATATTAAGAAAATGAGAAGAAGGGGAAAGGAACCTCAATTATCCAGTTTATGGAAAGAAGAATACAAACAAAATAGAGATGGATGGAGATTTCTCACCAGTGAAAAGGAGGGGGAGGAGAAATTAGAGGGAAGATAAATTAAGGGAGATATTAGTTTTAAGTAAAATAAATTCAAAGAATATAATTCTTATTTTTAAGGTGGCAATAGAAATCTGAGGGATTAACCCAAAATGGGTGAACAAATAAGGTCTCAAAATGTAATGCGAAACTATTGCATTGCATTCAGGTTAACATAAGGACCAAGATTCCCAAGGAATAATGATCACAAAACATGCTGCCTGACACTTAAAGATGAAGACTTTGGCACAGAATGAGAAAGATTTTCCAGGACATAGGCACTAGGATTTTTGACTTTTCAGGCTGACTATTCATTGTGCATAATGGGTTTTGTTTTACTTGTGTTCTCAGAGGGGATTGTGGGAGCAGATGAAAAAGTAAGAAGATGGATCTTACTTGATACAAGTGTGTGTGTGTATGTGTGTGTGTGTGTGTGTGTGTGTATACATACATACCCATATAGATATGTGTATACACATATATAAGTATATATGTATATATGTATAAGTATATATATAAGTATACATATACTTAGATAGGAACTCTGAACAATGCAATGAGGATTCATGAAGACATTGTCTACTTGTTCCCAGATGTAATACTCAGAGTACAGATAGAAAATATTCTTTAGTTATGACCAATAAGAAATTTTATTTAGTTTGCATACATTCTTGTTATAGGAGGCTGGTTTTCTTGCTTAATGAAATAGTATGGCAGAAAGGGAAGGGAGGGAAATTTATTTTTTCTTGTAAAAGAAACAAAATTTGAATTAAAAAAATGAAGTAAACCAATATTTTCTGCTCCAGATCTCCCTGACTATATAAGCAAAAATAAGATGAGGAAAATGATATCAAAGTTTTCTGTAAGAACCAAGGGAGACATTGATAAGATGTTTGACTCAGTGCTGGTTTTCTTCTTTCAGTCTTGGCACTAGATTGACCATTCATCTGCCAGCTGCCAAAGGTAGTATCCTCCCTATTGAGCTTATCAGCTTTGGTGAAAGAGCCACCATCCCTTGGAGTTCTGTCCTTCCCTTGCCACATGGTTGGGTCAATTTTATTTTCTTCCCTGGAAGGTGACAAAGCTGGCCATAGAGACAGACTTACACAGTAGCTAAAGGATCCACATGCCCCTCTCTGAGCAGTATTCTGAGGGGCTCTGGACAAGCTAGCATGTTTGCCTTGCAAACTAAAAGGCTAGGAAGTCTAGCTCTGTGAAATTAGGTTCCTGCAAATGGAACAGAATTCCCAAGATGGTCTATATGTACTGAGCAGAAGAGCTCTCCCATGGAAGCAAGAGAAGTCTTGGGTACTCAACCTAAGGAACTCTAGTGACCTTACAAAAGGTCCTCTTTAGGCTATACTTAAGTAAAACTCTTTTACTTGTGAAATAACCCCAGACTGTCATTACTGTTTTATATCTAGCCTGAATATTAATTTGAGGAGGTTCCATCATTATATGTTTGTCCAGGCCCTGCTGCAGCCTATAGCAGTCACAATTTCTAGGAAAGTGTCTGAGGCATGGTGGCACACTAAGGTGACTGTCAGTGCTCCCTTTATTCCCTGTTGGTCTCATGTTCCTTGCCAGATAATGGCACTCTGCACAGGGTGGGCCAAGTGAAACGAATATGGGAGAATTTTCAGGCTACTTAGTGTACCTTCCAAGGTTACAGGTGTAAGTTATTTCCCACTTTCCAGCTTGACATTAACAGTAATTAGGAGTAACAATCTGCTTGTCTAACAAAGTGTACCAAACTGCTTATGATAACAGTCACAAATGGGGGCAATTAGCAGTAACAATCACTTTCTCTAACAGAGTTGTAACAAACTGTTTATACCAACAGTCACAAATTAGGGCAATTAGTAACAATCTGCTTCTTTAACAAGTTGTAACAAACTGCTTATGGTAACAGTCACAAATGGGGACAATTAGCAGTAACAATGGGCTTCTGGAGTCATAAATGGCATATTTCCTTATGCATTGTCCACCAAGATACCTTAAATTCATCTCAAGCTTGTCTCTCATCCCTGTCAGGGAAGGTGCTGAATCAATTTGTTGAACTTTGAGCCCTTACAGAAAGCAGATCTCAAGTAATACCTGGACCAGATTTTCTGTACATAGACTTACTCAGCACTGGCCCTCTACACTTTACTGATGGACCCAGTTTTTCCTGACAACAGGAGAAGATAGGCAGGTGATTCTGATGAGCCTCAATGGCACCCAGAAACTAAGTCATGGGCCCCATTCCATGCCACCCACCCCCCATCGGCTTTTGCACAGAAACTTGGCCCTCACCAGGGCTTTAAAATTGTTGAAAGGAATTAGAGCGAACACTTAATTGACTGACCCCAAATATGCCTTTTATGTTTTGCATGCTTATGGGGCTATAGGGAAAGAAAACGATCTTTTGACAGGCAAGCATCCCTCCACTAAGTATACAGGGGGAAATCTACAATTACTGGGGGGGGAGGGAGGGGGAGAGAGGGAGAGAGAGAGAGAGAGAGAGAGAGAGAGAGAGAGAGAGAGAGAGAGGGAGGGAGAGAAAGAGAAGGTGGGAGGGAGGGAGGGGGAGGGAGAGAGGGGGGGAGGGAGGGGGAGGGAGGCAGAGGGAGAGCCAGGGAGCCAGGGAGAGAGAGAGCCAGAGAGCCAGAGAGCCAAGAGGTAAGAATTCATTTTAGGTTTTGATGCTTACAGCAGCTTGGCTCACCAACTTTTCTGTATATAATAGCAGAATCATACTTATTATTATATTATATTGACAAGATATTGGCTACTGAAGCAAAATGTAAATTCAGCTATATAATGGATCAAAGGCGTACCTTGGATCTTACAATAGGAAAAATACAGCCCACAATGAAGACTAAAGGCATTTGGGAGAAAGTTACATGAGGATATTGGTGTGATAATTTTACTCTGATATGTATCTTAACTGTTTACATCTCTGTCCAAGTAGCCAAGATCTGGGCTTAATAATTTGCATCTCAGTAGATTGTGCTTGTTAGAAAAGATAAAGGAATATCAAAGAGTGCATTTTGTGTCCAGCCTATAAACATTGGAAGTATATATATTTGTCTCTTTAATCAATAAAATTTGAAGAGTTCATATCAAATTATCTATGCCTGGCCCCTACAATAACACACCTTTTATTTCACTACTGGAGTTGAACTTCAACAAGAGGGGTGGGGGGAGGAGAGAAAGGGAAGGAGAGAGAGAGAGACAGAGAGAGACACACACACAAAGAGAGACAGAGAGAGAGAGACAGAGACAGAGACAGAGAGAGACAGAGACAGAGAGACAGAGACAGAGACACACACAGAGACAGAGACACACACAGAGAGACACAGAGAGAGACAGAGACAGAGACACACACAGAGAGAGACACAGAGAGAGAGACACAGAGAGAGAGAGAGACACAGAGAGAGAGACACAGAGAGAGACACACACACAGAGAGAGAGACACAGAGAGAGAGAGAGAGACAGAGAGAGAGAAAGGGAGAGAGAGAAAGGGAGAGCTCTCCTTTCTCTTTCTTATGGCAAGCCCTCCCTTATAGCAACTGAAGAGGCAGTAAAAACCCTTCAGATTCTAGGCTTGTCCTAGATTTGGACCATGCAGAATGCCATGTATTAGCAGAGACCATTAGAGCAACAAGGAGAAAAGGAAGCCTTGACAGAACCAGGTTAGTGTGTCATGGTACTTCAGAGTAAACCATCTACTTAGATATGAAGATAATCTGTGAACTCTCTGGGACAAATCTCTTAGTGTTATCAATATAAGGTCATGGTAAATACCTGTTTGGGATTCATCTGAAGCTTTGGTTAATGGGATTTGTTATTGGAAGTAAAATTTCTTGGGCTTGTAACTAATATTATTTGGGAATTTAAAAGTTCCACCACCTTAAAGTTATTGGAACAATTACCTGAAATAAAACTGAGTTAAGGCTATTTTATTCTGTGACATATATGTGCTGAAGAATCAGTTTTGATTGATTGTATTGTTATAGTCATGTCCCTGCTTTTTCTTCCTGTGACTGATTTCTATGATCAGAGCAAATAGTCAATAGAAACCATTAATATGGGCAGGTAGGTGGCACACTGGATAGAGCACCAGCCCTGAACTCAGGAGGACCTGAGTCCAAATCTGGCCTCAGATACTTAACACTTCCTAGCCGTGTGACTCTGGACAAGTCATTTAGCCCCAATTGTCTCAGGAAAAAGAAAAAGAAACCAATATTACAATTCAATTATTTCATACCTTGCTATTTCCAAACCAACTATATGTAATCACTATATCCTAAATAGTTAGGCAAATGAATATTTAGTCTAGTCATCTATCAATTACTAAATATTTGTGTCTGTAGGTATTTAGGTCTTTAAAAGTTTCTAAAAAAAATTGAGAGGACAATTGATACAGTTGTCTGTGACACCTACCTGCAATACACACACCCCTCCTTTCAATAGGATTCTGCTCTTTACCCATTCTCAACAGGAAGCAGTTTTTTAAAAATAGCTTTTTATTGACATAACATATGCATGGGTAAATTTTCAACATTGACCCTTGCAATCACTGTTCTGTTTCAACTTTTCCCTTCTTTCGCAACATCCCCTCCCCTAGATGGCAGGCAGTCTCATATGTAATGTTCTCTCTAAAATGTAATGTTCTCTCTTGAAGTTTTCTTGGGGTCTCTGGAAGAAACCTTTGTTTCAGTTCAGTAATCACCACAAGTGCAGCTAGGTGTTAAAGTCCAAATCCTTTATTATCTCTTTCAAAATCTTGTCTCTTTTCCTAGGACCCGGTTAGATTTCTTATAGTCCAGATCCTTTATTATCTACTTCCTGGGGCTGGGCAACTCTGGCCTTGATCTTAGTGGGGAAAGTGCAGGAGTCCAGGCCAGCCACCAGGAAGATCAAAGATCGAATTGAATTTCTCTTCTTGGTTCTGAGAGCTTAAGCTCCTGCTGCCAGTCCTTTGCCTTCTCTCCTAATGTCCCCGAATCTCCCTGGCTGAGGCTTCTAGCTTATATGCTCCACACTGAGTACAAACCAATCATTATATTACTAGGAAACCATTATTTGTTGTAGGATTAAATCAATACTAAACTAGATTTAACCACTATCTCCTCAATTCCATTTAGTACCTTGTTTCAAGTTCTGGCCCATAACATCTCCTTGTAGGATTAAATCAATCATACTGAACCATGCTACATTAGATAACTATTGTCTCTATCAACTCCACTGACTTAGTACTTTGTAAGAATCCTTTATTTCAAGTTCAGAGTTCTAGCCCATAACACTCATACAGGTTAAATATATTAAAGTATATCTTAAATACAATATATGTGTTCATATTTATATAGTTCTCTTTTTGCACAAGAAAAATCAGATTTAGAAAGATAAAAATAACCTGGGAAGAAAAACAAAAATACAAGCAGTCCACACTCATTTTCCAGTGTTCTTTCATTGGGTGTAGCTGGTGCTATTCATCATTGATCAATTGGAACTGAATTGGTTCCTTTCATTGCCAAAGATAGCCATTTCCATCTGAATTGATCCTCATATAGTATTGTTGTTGATGTGTATAATGATCTCCTGGTTCTACTCATTTCACTTAGCATAAGTTAATGTATGTCTCTCCAAGACTATTTGTATTCATTCTGTTGGTCATTTCTTACAGAACAATAATATTCTGTAATATTCATTTATCACAATTTACTCAGCCAATCTCCAATTGATGGGCATCTATTCAATCTCCAGTTTCTAGCCACTATGAAAAGGGATGCCACAAACATCTTGGCCATGTTGGTCCCTTTCCCTTCTTTAATATCTCTTTAGGATATAAGCCCAGTAGCAGTACTGCTGGATCAAAGGGTATGCACAGTTTGATATCTTTTTCAGGCAAAGTTCTAAATTGCTCTTCAGAATGGCTGGATTTGTTCACAACTCCACCAACAATGCATCAGTGTCCCAATTTTCCTGAATCCCCTCCAATATTTGTCATTACCATTTCTTCTCATCTTAGCCAATCTGACAGGTGTGTAGTGGTATCTCAGAGTTCACTTAATTTTCAGTTATCTGATCAATAAAGATTTGGAATATTCACTTAATTTGCACTTCTCTGATCAATAAAGATTTGGAATACCTTTTCATATGAGTAGAAATACTTTCAATTTCATCATCTAAAAATTGTCTATTCATACATATCCTTTGACCATTTATCAATTGGAGAATGACTTAATTTATTATAGTCAATTCTCTATATATTTTGGAAATATATAGAGGCCTTCATCAGAACCTTGAACTGTAAAAATGTTTTCCCAGTTTATTGCTTCCCTTCTTATCTTGTCTGCATTAGTTTTGTTTGTGCAAAAGCTTTTTAAGTTGATATAATCAAAATTTTCTATTTTGTGATCAAAAATGATCTCTAGTTCTTCTTTGGTCACCAATTCCTTCCTCCTCCACAAGTCTGACAGGTAAACTATTCTATGTTCTTCTAATTTATTTATAATCTTGTTCTTAATGCCTCAAACCCATTTTGATCTTATCTTAGTGTGCAGTGTTAAGTGTGAGTCCATGCCTAGCTTCTGCCATACTTTCCAATTTTCCCAGAAGTTTTTGTCAAATAGCGAATTCTTATCACAAAAGTTGGGGTCTTTGGGTTTGTCAAACACTAAGTTGCTATAGTAATTGACTGTTTTGTTCTGTGAACCTAACCTATTCCACTGATCAACTAGTGTATTTCTTAGCCAATACCAAATGGTTTTGGTGACTGCTGCTTTATAATGTAGTTTTAGGTCATATCTAGGCCACTTTCATTTGATTTTTTTTTTTTTCATTAGTTCCCTTAAATTCTTTACCTTTTGTTCTTCCATATGAATATTGTTATTTTTTCTAGGTCATTAAAAATAGTTTCTTGGGAGCCTGATTGGTATAGCACTAAATAAATAGTTTAGTTTAGGTAGTATTGACATCTTTATTATAATCTCTTGGCCTATCCAAAAGCACTTAATATTTTTCCATTGTTTAGATCTGACTTTATTTGTGAGGAAAGCGTTTTGTAGTTTTGCTTATATAGTTCCTAACTTTCCTTTGGCATATAGATTCTTAAATATTTTATATTATCGACAGTTATTTTAAATGAAATTTCTCTTTGTATCTCTTGCTGTTGGATTTTGTTAGTGATGTATAAAAATGCTGATGATTTATGTGGATTTATTTTGTATCCTGCAACTTTCCTAAAATTGTGGATTATTTCTAATAGCTTTTTAGTAAAATCTCTGGGGTTCTCTAAGTATATCATCATATCATCTGCAAAGAGTAATATTTTGGTTTCCTCATTACCTATTCTAATTCCTCTAATCGCTTTTTCCTCTCTTATTGCTGTAGCTAGCATTTTAAATACAATATTGAATAGTAATGATGATAGTGGGCAACCTTGTTTCACTCCTGATTTTATTTGGAATGGTTCCAGTTTATCACCATTACATATGATGCTTACTGATGGTTTTAAATAGATGCTACTGACTACTTTAAGGAAAAGTCCATTTATTCCTATACTCTCTAGTGTTTTTAATAAGAATGGGTGTTGCATTTTATCAAATGCTTTTTCTGCATCTATTGAGACCATCGGTCCTACTCCTAATGGACTTTGAGCCTCATTGATTTGGGGGGAACTGAAAGTGGTTGATGAATAATTACAAATTCTGACTGGGTACCCTATTACAATGTGTTTAGTGTTTAGGATGAAAAATGGGTTAAATTTGGGTAACTGTTGTGGAAAAGGATGCTTATAATATATATCTGCATTATCTAATTGATCACAATGTTCCCTTCAGATCGTGTAATTGAGGGATATTTAGATAAGGTCCTGAGTGAAAAATCCCTACTGTACTATTCTGTTATGTATAAGAACTTTAATTCACTTTTAGGACTTATATGTGGGAAAAGCTACTTGACAATTGGAACCCATTTACTTCCCCTGGATGATTCCTTCCATAAAGCAAAAGGGGAGGATAAGGGACCAGGAAGCGGTGGGTTTTTCCCAAAAGTACTTGAAAGAATGGGAACTTATAGTGCCACTAATTCCTGTTCACTTTGCCCTAGGCACTTCTGCTCCCCTCCTAACCCACCAGTCATTTTTCATTTTTACTCCCTTCTTGGCTTATTATTTGTAAGCCCCAGCTGAACTGTGATTACTGGTTCTGCATTAACTTTGAACCCCTTATTCTATTGGAATTGCCCTGGCAGAGTCCATTTCTGGGACCATTTTCTGATTATCTGTTCTTGGGAATAATCAGAAATCACCCTTAGAAATTTCCAAGGTACAGGCATCTGTTTTGAGGCTGAGAGTCTCTCTGATTCACTTCTCCAGTCTTGCAACCCCAGTTCCTTAATTAGTATTTCAGCATCCTTGAAGGATTTTAGTTGGTTTGGGCCTCTGAAAGTTCATGGTTTGCTTGCCTTGATAGTCTGACTAAAGTGTGCATACTCTCCCACTCTGCTCAGTAATCCAGATCCTTTCTGAATCCTAATAGCAGTGCCTGCCTCTTCTTCTGGATGGGGACAGATGGAGCCATTTCAGGTCTCACCCTTCTCCCCTTGGAGTCTCTGACAGACAGGCAGTGCCCCTTTTAGAAGGTCTAGCACAACTAACTTGAGCACTGCTGCTCCCTCTACAAGGAGATGCCGAGTTGTGTAACACATGACTGCAGTCCTTACTCATATTGAATTGTCCATCTCAAACTGATTTCCCTGGCTGAGATGGTGCTCCAGAACTGCAGAGGATCTGACATGCTTACATCAGGGAGGCCTCTGAGCTGCCCTAAACAAGGAATGCTGTTAACTCTGGGGTTATCAGGGCCTTGCATTTTTCCCTTAATTTTATTTAGGTTTATCTGCTCCAGATAGTCAAAATCATAGTGCTGAGGCCCTCCAAGATAATTCAATAATTTGAATATTCAGGAGAAAGTATGGAATGTTATGCCTCAGTTTCCCTTATGGCAACTCCCCTTCCTGGCCATTAGGACTAAGATAATCAGGGTTGCAGAGCTCTGGCCACTCTTACATTCCAAAGAACCACAAAACTTCAGATGAATTATCTCAAACCTCTGTATATCTTCTACCTCAGACTTCCTGTCTTCTGCTTTTGACTCCCAACCTGTCAGAATTAAAAAGTTATGGTCCTTCCTGGAATTTCCACTCATCAGTGCTCTGCTCCCCCTCCCTCCCGCTTTTGTTTCCCTGATTGCTGGAGCCCTATAAAAGTCTCTGGAATTACTTTCTCGTTGCTGAATGCTTTGAGACAAGAGTCCAAAGCTGGCTGGCTACTATGGCTATCACCAATCCAACTTCTCCACTATTAACATATTCAAAACTTCTAACCTTTTTTTGCCTCAGTTTCTGACATTACAGCAATAAAGAGCTTTGAAACTGGGTGCAAGAAGAGGATCCAGGGAAGGCAGGAAAAAGGGACTCATGTATCTTGAAAGGGGACCAGGTCTGAAAGCAGGATATGGAGACAGGAACCCTGGGTACTGATAGGAAGGCTGGAATCAAGACTCCTGCATCCTATGGGTAGACTCTGAAATGTGGCAAAATGTGAGGCAAAGGTAAATCTGGAGAGAGTGAGTCAGGAAGTGTGACTAGCTTAAGAAACTGGAAAGATTTAGAGGTGGTGGACTCATCCAATAGCTAATCTATAATCCCAAATGTGGGTGCTCCAGGCAAACTATGGGACACTCACCACAAGGGTAGCTATGAATGAGTCAATGACTAGGGAAAGCAGTAGAAGCCTGGAAATGTGGGGCACTCTGGCTCAGACCCACTGGGACCTCTGTAAATAGACCTGCTTCTAGAAGACCAAGGGATCCCAGCTACAAAGGAAGGCAGAGGAATCTCAGTGCTAAGTGAAAAAAGAGATTTAAACTTTAAGGCATACAAAGCAGCCTACTTCCTTCCTCCAGATAGCCCACTCTGGGAAGGTCTTCCTATTCCACAGAGCACCCCTCTCTCCAGCCCCAGAGGCTACCAGGATGGTTGAACCTTTTCTTCCAACCATACCCAGGGCTAGGACTTAAGGAATCCCACTACCTTCCTCCCCCAAGCCCTGACCCCATCCCCAAAGATTCCATATTCTGCCCTATATTCCTCAATGGCCTCCAAATCCCACACCAGGCTCACTCTCCACCTGGATTAATAGTAAATAGGATAAATGGCTTTCCCATGAAGTTAAAGACTGGAGGATGAAAGGACGCCTGGTCCCCATTTTAAGGTTAGTTCAAAAAAATGCAAGTTGGGAGGCAGAAAAAACAATATAAATGCTTAAAGGACTGAGACCATCCTTGGGACAGAGACACCATGCTTGGTTAAAAGTTTGAAATGGGAGCTGCTCCTCCCTTCATTGTTGATAATTTCCACTTGGATCTTGCAGAAATAAGTGACAGATAGCAAACTATCTCTAATTGTCCAAAAATACCTAGTGAAAATATCTGCAAGAGTGTCATCATCTTGGCTAATACAGAGAGCAGCAGATGTTCTAGAGCTGAATCTGAATAGTTAAAGGTATAGAACATAACAAATCCCTTGACATGAAATGTGACATTTACAGGGGGTGATGAGAGAACACTACCTTTTGAATTTGAATGATTTATTAAATCACTGAATTTTTTTTTGTTTGTTTTTTCTCTTTTTAAAAAATTAATTTTATAATTATAACTTTTTTTTTTGACAGTACATATGCATGGGTAATGTTTTACAACATTATCCCTTGTACTTACTTCTGTTCCGAATTTTCCCCTCATTCCCTCCACCTCCTCCCCTAGACGGCAGGCAGCCCCATACATGTTAAATATGTTATAGCAGGGGTTCTTAAACTATGGCCCTCGGGCCAGATGCGACCCAATGAGGAGTTTATGTGGCCCTCCGGGTTATGGCAAATGGTCTGAGGGGTGCAGAGTGTGAGTTTTTGTTTTTACTATTGTCCAGCCTTCCAACAGGCTGAGCAACAGTGAACTGATCCCCTATTTAAAAAGTTTGAGGAACACTGTGTTATAGTATATCCTAGATATGATATATGTGTGTAGAACCAAATTTCTTGTTGCATAGGAAGAATTGGATTCAGAAAAATTAAAAATAACCTGGGGAAAAAAACAAAAATACAGTTTACACTCATTTCCCAGTGTTCCTTCTCTGGGTGTAGCTGATTCTGTCCATCATTGATCAATTGGAACTGAATTAGATCTTCTCTTGGTTGAAGATATCCACTTCCATCAGAATACATCTTCATACAGTAAACCACAGAGGTACAGAAGGAGAATTTCAACCCATGTACTCTTGATTCCAAATGTAGTGATCTTCCCATTCTCCCAGAAGGCTTTTCAAGTAAAAGACGAGGCAGAAAGGATCCAATATGCCTTAGAAGCTGTCTAAAATCTCTAGGTGGGGCAGCTAGGTGGCTCAGTGGATAGAGCACCAGCCCTGAATTCAGGAGGACCTGAGTTCAAATCTGGTCTCAGACACTTAACACTTCCTAGCTGTGTGACCCTGGGCAAGTCACTTAACCCCAACCTGGGGGGGGAATAAAATAAAATCTCTAGGCAATATTTATTTTCCCTCTTTATATGGTTATAGCAAGAGAAGGCTAAGTGTGGAAGGCATCAGCAGCACATCATCTTCTCCCAATGTTCCCGCCCTAATTCATTTCCCTCCTGATTTTAATGCTTTTGCATTACATCACAGATCTGTCAATAACCAGATTTTTATGAAAAGCCTTTTCCATATTGGTTATATTCATAAGATTTCTCTCTAATGTGAATTCTCAGATGTCCACTAAGAGCTCCATTTTGTTTGAAAGCCTTTCCACATTGGTTACATTTATAAGGTTTCTCTCCAGTGTGAATTCTCTGATGTTTAATAAGGCTTTCTTTTTGGGTAAAAGCCTTTCCACACTGGTTACATTCAAAAGGTTTCTCTCCAGTGTGGATTCTCTGATGTCCAGTAAGAGCTCCCTTTTGTGTGAAAGCCTTTCCACATTGGTTACATTTATAAGGTTTCTCTCCAGTGTGGATTCTCTGATGATTCTTAAGATTTCTACTTCTTGTAAAAGCCTTTCCACATTGGTTACATTCATAAGGTTTCTCTCCATTATGGATTCTCTGATGTTCAATAAGAGTTCCAATTTGTCTATAATTCTTTCCACAGTGGTTACATTTATAAGGCTTCTCTCCAGTGTGGATTCTCTGATGTGCAGTAAGAGCTCCCCTTTCTATAAAAGCCTTTCCACATTGATTACATTTATAAGGTTTGTCCCCAGTGTGGATTCTCTGATGTCTAGTAAAAGTCTTCTTATTACTAAAGGCCTTTCCACATTGGCTGCATTCATAATGTTTCTCTCCAGTGTGGATTCTCTCATGTACAATAAGAATACTCCTTTTTGTATAAGCTTTTCCACACTGGTGACATTTATAAGGTTTCTCTCCATTGTGGATTCTCTTATGTACAGTAAGAGTACTCTTTTCTGTATAAACTTTTCCACACTGGTTACATTTGTAAGGTTTCTCTTCAGTGTGGATTCTCTGATGTACAGTAAGAGTTCTTCTTTCTATATAAGCTTTTCCACATTGGTTACATTTATAAAGTTTTTCTTCAGTATGGATTCTCTGATGTAGATTACAAGTTCCCTTTTGCCTAAAAGTCTTTCCACATAGGCTACATTTATAAGGTTTCTCTCCAGTGTGGATCTTCTGATGATCATTAAGAATTCCCTTTAGCCTAAAAGTCTTTCCACAGTCATTACATTTATAAGGTTTCTCTCCAGTGTGGATTTTCTGATGGAGAGTAAGTGTTACTTTTTGCCTAAAAGTCTTTCCACACTGGTTACATTCATAAGGTTTCTCACCAGTGTGGATTCTCTGATGTACACTAAGAGTTCCCTTTAGGCTAAAAGTCTTTCCACATTGGCTACATTTATAAGGTTTCTCTCCACTGTGGATTTTCTGATGAGCAATAAGAGCTCCCCTTTTTGTGAAACCATTTCCTCTTCGATTATACTCATAAGATTTCTCTCCAATGTGGATTTTCTCATTGACACAGATATTTTTCAAGGTGAAGTTAACAGGATCATCAATGATGAATCTTGGCTTATGAGTTTCTACCACATAAAGGCTTTGCTCTGTAATTCTTTCCTTTATTTCAAATCTGATCTCTCTTTCTTTAAAAAAAAAAAAAAAAAAAAAAAGGACAGCAATAAATTGAATACAGACACCACATAAACACAGTTACACACACATATATTTATTTCCCCTTCTCTCCAAAAGTAAAACAGAAACAGTTATTTTTGATTTTCCCAGGCAAAGAGAAAATTTTTAAATGGACAGAATCAATCACTTAAAAATCCTATTAGCTCACATCTCAAGGATGATTTAATATCCTATGAGCTTCAAGCACAATTACATTGGACCCTCACTGTAAAGCAGCAGTAACATAGAAAGTATCTTCATTCTCACTATGTGCACAGCTCAGGCCATCGACTAAGAATCATTGTGGGGCTTGGCCCAAATCCTGCCTGAGACTGGAATCCATATCCTGTGAATGGGCATGCATGAGTTGATCATTCAATAAAGTTTCAGTGATAGTGTTGCCACTTTACCAGAGGCAGCAAAAACAAAGGAATACCTGAAGAAATCCTATTACTTTAAAAGTTATTTTGTATATTAAACACTATATAAAAAAAAAAGACCCAACCTAAAGTAGTATTTGTAATTGACGTTTGAATATATTTGCCATTTAATGTAATTCTTGTCATGAGCTAATAGAAATATAAATCTTTTAAATAATAACTAACAAAAAATTTTGACTGATTAGTGCCCTTTTGGCACTTTCAGGAGGATTTCTGGCCTCAAATTCCAAACAATGACTTCTCATAGGATGACAGCTGATCATTTACAAGATCTTGGAGTATAATTCATTCATTTTATAGATGGGAAGTTAAAATTCTGTGACTAGCCCAGGAAGCAAAAAAAAAAAAAAAAAAAAAAAAAAAAAAAAAAAAAAAAGTCTGAAGAAAGAATTGTCTTTCTGACTGAGACCTAATATTTATTTCATGGTAATTCCTAGAAGCATCTTGTAACCACAACTCTCATATCCCAGCTTTCACCTCACTCACCTAAAATGCTGCTCCTCAGATCTTCCTGGTCCAGCATCCATGGGGCTTCTTTTTGCTCAAAAAAAGAAATCAGATCTTCTCTGGGAACTGGAAGTCCTGGACATGGAAATCAGTTAGGGATGAAGGATAGAAGCTTGAAATTTAGTTCTCTTTAGGCAATAGAGTGAGGATCCAAAGCTGTTCCATTTTGAGATTCACCCCATTATATTCAAACATATGAGTCTATGGTCACCCATTAGTGCTTTAATCCTAGTAACCAATGGTGGGGTTTGCTATATCATCCTGTTGTACAACTTGTTCTGAGAAAGAAATGACTGCTTGTTAGGTTCCATTGTGGCAGAAACTTCTAACCCCAAACTTGAGTAAAAAGGGTTATTGAGCTTAAGAAGCCTCAAGTCAAATAAAGGGGGAATCTTAGTTTTGATACCCCTTCTATTAGAAACTCATTCCATAGATTCCATTATTGAGAAACTAAAGGGAGCCAGAAGTGCAGTGGAGAGAGTCATGGGCATAGAGTCAGGTGTACCTGAGTTTAAATTAAGCCATGGACAATTATTTGCTGTGTACCCCTTGTTAAGTAAATTAAACTCTGTTTTGCCTCAATTTTCTCAACTCTCAAGGGGGGATAACTGTCACCAACCTGGAAGGTTAATATGTTAAATTGAAATAATATTTTGCTTTTTTCTTTACCCAGATGCAAATGGCATTTTACTTCATTTGTCCCTTCTTTTTAATGTGAGTATATATCCTAGTGAAAATAATGTAATTTCTGAAAGTTCTTCTTTAAGAACATGGCGAAGAGAAGATGAAAAGGAATGTTCATTCTTTTCCCATTCCAAATTGCACTGCTGGAATTTGAGGGCAATAGGAAGGAAGATTAAGGACAAATTTCTTGTACTGGGGACAAGGTGCTTGGGGCTACAAACTGATGGTTGTAAAAAGAAGAATATTCTAAATACTAGAACCATCCCAAAGAGCAACAGGTTGTAAGGAAAAGCTGCCTGAGCAATTTTCAGAGCTTTGGCAGACAAATTCATGTGCAGGTAGAAGTCAGACAAAATAACCTCTAAGATTAGTTCCATGTTTTGAGATATTTCCATGCTGAGTTGATCTTTGACTTAAACTTACTTAGAATTGGTAAAAGACACATGCAGGAGCAACAAAGGACACCCTCAAGTTTGTATCAAACAATGAAAAAGCATGCAGGAGTTCCCTGTTGCATGGACACAGCAGATGAGTACTTTCCCCTTTCTAACTAATACTTCTGCCAATCCCTGTACTCTAGGAAAGGAAGATGCATTTTTTGATCATAGATTCAGAGTTGCCATGGGAAATGTCCTTACCCAGGGACAGCAGGTTCCAGGCATTCTCCAACATGACCTCCTTGAACAAGTCTTTCTGAGGAGGATCCAAGAGGCCCCACTCCTCCTGAGTAAAGTCTACAGCCACATCCTTGAATGTCAACAACACCTAAAGCATCAACAGTCATGAGATATAGAGCAGAAAGACACTTGAAAATTAAAAATTCCAATTTTCTACAATCCAGAGTAGGAAACTGAAGCACATGGAAGAGATTTGTTCAAAGGTCATATCATTTTTGAGTGTCAGAGTTCACTCCTGAATCCATGGTAAGAAAGAGTCTTATTGAATTTTGAGAAAAGCTTTTTCTAGCATCAGTTAGGATAAAGGTGAGAAATGTCTTATTATGGAATGCATCTCGATGTGGAATCAGGAAGAATGTTTGTGCTTTATCTGTGACGTAAATGGATCTGGGGAGAACAAGAGAGTGATATGAAATTTCCTCCTCAGCAGAATTGATTGAAGTGAAATATGCTAAAGTGAATTCTGCAAAGTTTGTGAGAAGCTGGCAAGCACAGCACACTCAGGGAGAGAAAGTTTTTATATTAACATTTTAAATGAGACCAAAGTTAAAGAAAAGGTTTATTTTTCTTTTCAAGAAGCTGGAATAAAGTCTTATCTGATGAAGACATGAAGAGGATTCTGAAGAGATATTCATCAGACTCTGGGGATTGCGTTAAGTGGTGAGAAACAATTTTCAGTCAAGTCAAGTAGAATTAGCTGTTGTGATATTGAGGGCCTGAGATCACTCTGGGGATGATGTTGTCCATAGCTTAAGCCTTTATTTAAAATTGTTACCCTGACCACATCACAATTTATGAATAATCCACCTTTCACCTTTCCTTATCTTTATTCTGTTTTTTTTTTTCACTTCTGAATAATTGAGGTTCCATTGTGGCAGAAATTTATTGCTCTTTTACACTTTTTGAGGTTCCCAGTGATGGCTCCATAATTCCTTTTCTTTAGGGTCCCTTGAATCCCTTCTTATCCAAAGTATGGGTTCTCATTAAAGGAAGGCAGCCCTTTTACAGATGGATAACTAACTTCTGATTACTTACCCCCACCCCAAGAGAAGCTACTAAAGCTCTTTCCTTCATAAGCACCCTACAGACCCCCTTTACCAATAGGACGTGGGGCTAATAAACCCCAACTTGCTTTGAAAGAGAAAGCTCAGCTACTTCCTCATTACTCACTGGCTTTACTTCTTTGGGACTTTTCTGACTGAGCTATCCACTCTGTTTTTGAATTGAAATCCTCCTTCCCACCCAGACCCCTTTCCAACTTTCTGGGATTTGTAATCTTCTTTTGTAAATGGACAAGGAATAGAAAATTAAAACTCTTCTCAAAGAAAATAAAAGAACAAGCAAGGAAGGAAAACGCACAAAAATGAACCACAGTCTAGGGAAACTGAAGTAAACAAAAATTAATATTTAAAGAAAATCTACCCCTTGCTGAAGGAAAGTGTACCGAAAGGAAAGGCAGCATGCACATGGCCTTTAATCCTAACGAAAGATTTCCCAAAAAGACACAACCCAATCATGAAGGAAATTCTGGACAGAGAAAATGAAATTTTAATGGAAAGAATCCACAGATCACATAAAGAAAAACAAAGCCAGAAACCCAAAAACAAAACTCAGGCTACAAACTGCCAGGTTGATAGTGGTCACCTGTAACCATTCAATTCAGAAGGAAAAGGTCCTTTAAGCCATGAGAGAGACCTTCTCATACAATGGAACTGACTCAGTTTAGAACAGAGAAAGACTAATACAAACCAAGTAGTTAAGAGGAAGGGATAAAAGAATGGGTCCCAGAGAGCAATGGAGCTGAGAATGCAATCCAGGGTGATCTATCCTGCAGATGGGAGCTGAAGAATAAGGGACAATATTCCACAGTAAAGGGCAGTCTAACATCCAATAAAGGAGACAGAGAAGAAGGAGTCAGAAAATAAGAGATAGTCATGTCCTAAAAATTTAGAGAACAGATAATCTTGGAGGAGAGGGTCATCAATAGTGTGAAAGGCTGGAGCACAGGAAAGAAAAATGGGGATTGAGGAGATGAGCTTCATAGATTTGGAAAGAGAACAGCACCTGGGGAGTGGGGGAGGAAGGTGTAAAGGCTGAAAAGGTGCAGAAAGGAAGGAGGCCTGACTTTGGAGGTGAGAGGGGGTTCTACTGATGATTGGTCTTAGAAGAGATAAGGGACTTCACCTCAGGCTTAGGGGTTTTGTGCCTGAAAAGCCAGGATTGAGATTTCTGGAAGAAGGGGGAAGAAAGGTAAAGGAACATGAGGGGGTAAATACAGGTGTCAATGCTCCCAGCTATGGAGTCATGTTTTCCCTGACAGCTGCAGCAATACACAGTACTCTGAAAGGAAGGAACCATGGGAAAGAGGAATCTGTGGACTTGGTCTAGAGCCAGTGGCAGAAAGCATCTATAGGGCAGAGCTCAGAATGGATACCTTGGAGGCTTCTGGTTGTATGAAGTATACAGGGAAAAGAGAAAGACAAGTAGAGTAGAAGAAGTATGAATCAGAGAATGAGAAACTAGACAAAAAAGAAAGGGAACTTGGACAATGAGGGAAAGGTGAAATCCTCCTTGGAAAGGGGAAGAAAAATGGATGAAATTAAAAATCTAATGAACAGAACTCCAGTTGAAGGGCAAGAGAGGAAGGGAAATTACAAGAGAACTGAAAAGGAAAAGGGACATGAAAAATGTAGACTGAGATGAAAGCACAAGCAATGAACTAAAGTTGAAAGAAACTTCTAAATGGGACAACAGAGGAATTTGCATATTTCTTTGCCACATATGGAAGTTCTACAAAAATTAATCACTGGGATATAGAGATTCTGCACACAAATATAAAAAGGTAGAAATAATTCATACATGTCTTCATTCCCTAATGAAATAAGAATGGAAATTGATTCTGGTTCAGGGATCACCAAACCTAAATGGAGATTTATCAGTGATTTGTTAAATAATGTTAATATATAAATGACTGAGTTAATAAATAATGACTGAGTCAGAGAAGAGCTCTCAAAAATGCTAAATTTGTAAAAGAAAATGAGACTAATTCAACAATATCCGAAAATTCTGGTTTTCAGCTAAAGTAGTCTCAGGGAGGAGCATAAACTTAAAGTCTCACATTAAGCATTTACAAAAAAAAGAAGAAGAATTAAATCTGTATTCTAAAAAATTAGAAAAGTAAATGAATAAACCAAAAACATGTATGACAAGATATTAAAATTAGAAGGTAAATAGATAAATTGGAAATTTAAAAATTGCAATGATAAATGCCTTCTTTGAAATGACAAATAAAGTTGGAAAACTCTTAGCTAATCTGGTGAAAAAGCAGGCCAGTTTCTGCTCTGGTGACAGCACTGAAAAAGCCAAGAGCTGGGGAAGCCTTCAGGGGTCTGCTCCCAGATCTGTCCAGACAAGCCTAGAATCTGAAGGGTTTTCCTGGCTCTTCAGTTGCTTAAAGGGAGAGCTTGACCACAAGAAAGATAAACAGAAGTTGTTTGTGTGTGTGTGTGTGTGCATGCGTGTGTGTGTGTGTGCGTGTGTGTGTGTGTGCGTGTGTGTATACCATTCGGAGAGCAAAGACATGAGTCCTAGGTAATTAAGAGTAATGATGGAAGTGGTCATCCCTGTCTGTCAGCTGTAAGGACATGGAACTTAGAAACAAATAGGAAGAGTACAATTTAGGCTGGGGAGGGGGGAGGATCCTTACTGTTCAAGACACCAAGAGTCTAATGAGTCCATTTCAAACACAGGAGAGCAGCTGTGTTATATACCACATGCCCACTTTGGTAAAGGATCAATTCATACATGAGACATCGCCAACTTCACAGCCCATCCTCCATGTCCATGGCAATGGCTGTGACTGCTGATGCTGGTCAGGTCTGGGATGGCCTGCACTCACCTGAGGAGGAGGTCGGAAGCTCCCAGGGCCCATTCCCTCTGGCTCCAGATTCCCTGTAAAGATAGCAAAGTAACCAAAATGATTCAATTTAATCATGTTCCTCCTGGTTCAGAAATTAATCCATGTCAGGATTGGGCTTCCCCCCTACACACCCTTTCTGGCCCACAAATGAAGCAACAGCCAAGTACAGCCAAGTAGTGTTCACAGCTACCATGGGAGACTTTCATTCTAAGCCTTTCTGATAGCCAAGAGGAAGTCCTAGAGCCCCAGGGACAGTCCCTCCCTTCTTCACCTCTACCTTCCCCTTGCCACAATCTTCATCCCAGGCTGATTGTCTTTGTGCTCCTCATCCTCTGGGTGACTGCTCCTTGGGACCATCAAGATAAAGTCTAATTTCTCTCCAAATTTCGAGTCTACATTTGACCCAATATTTGCTTGGACCAGGCCTGGTTCTCCCGAAGACTGAGAGAACCATCCCAGAAGGGAAAGGAGTTTCCATAGGCAGGAAGCAAGCTTAAAGAGACATACAGGGTGAGACCTCAATGGGGAGTTTCAAAGTCCGGGGCCATGCCTTCAGGACCAAGACTCCACTACTACAGAAGGATGCAGGCAGCAGGGAGGAGCAGGATTGGAAATGAAGGCGTCTGAACAGGAAAACCCATCTTGCTCCTCTCCTCCTCCTCTCCCCATCCTCCTATACAGAACCCAGAGGAACAAGAGGCTTGGGACTCCAGGTAGGAGACCAATGAAAGTTTTAATGGTTTCTGAGTCAGAGTTCTCCTTTCATCTGGTTCTCTGCCCTCCCTTTATGCTCTCTCCCCAACACACACTTAATTCTACACAATAGACTGCTTGAGTTAGGAGGAGGGAAGCCAGGGGAGGTGGGGGATGGAAGAGGCCAAGAATGACAAGAGGAATTCTTAAGACAAGACAAAACCCTGTCTGGAATTGAGACCTAAGGGCCCTGAAAGAAAAGGGGCTGGGAAGGAGGAATGGGGAACGAGGTAGAGTCTGGGAGGAAAGACAGAACAATATAGGTCATGGCAGGAAGGTCAGGAATATTGCAGTGACAGAAGTGTACAGAAGTGTACAGAAGGCTGTACAGTTGAACTTGGTACAGCAGGAAGTCTGAGACCTGTGGTCTGGCCAGGAGCTGGGGAGGGGGGCTCTGGTAGAGCCTGGGCTTGGAGTCACTAAAGGGAAAGTGGAGACAGGGAGTCACAAGCCTGGGACCAGATGGGAATGAGCACAAGGGCTACAGGTTGTGTTGAGGGGAAGCAGGGAAGAACTTTGATAAG